>NW_008794888.1:1150534-1161566 GCF_000699145.1 Aptenodytes forsteri | reverse complement strand
CATCCCACCAGGGGGGAGTGAGCGAGTGGCTGTGTGGTGCTTAGTTGCCAGCTGGGGTTAAACCACAACAGAAGGCTTGTCATTCAGTTGTGTACTTTTATCAAATTTCTGTAAAACAATGTTGTGTTGCATTGTTCAATCTTTTCTTGGTAAGAGTAGTATTTTAGAGCTCAAAGGTACTGTAAAGGAACCAGTGTCTAACATAACCTCAGTTTACTAGCTAATACTTGCCCTGATCTTGCTTATCATATTTTAGCATTTATTGTTTTGTTGAAAATGGAAATAAGAACAAAAAAATCCTGCAAAGCAACCTAGACCAAATGCAAACAGTTGGAACTGTTTGTGAAATGCGGTTGCACATGATAGGTAGGCCCCATGCCACCGTTTTACGTGGAAAAGTCTGTGTTGCAGACTCAGTGAGTTGAACTTTTGGAGTCACTTGCAAAACATTTACAAAGAAGAAAGATTGTTATCTGCTTTTGTACAGGTAATATCCAGGAGCGCCTTTCACTCACTGCCAAATCTGTGGATAAAGAAAAGGACCTTAAGGACCCCGATTCCTGTAGCAGCCTGGACTCCTAGTCCTCCTGCCTGCTAGTAATGCACAGCCACTGGGTATAGTAGTTCGTGTTCTCGTTTATCACCGTGAATAAACATTTGGATAGGAAGACAGCTTTCTCCCTCCTGTTTCTCTAATTCTCACAATAATGCATATAAAAGGAGAGCACGTGATTCTTGACTTACCATGTGATTTGATAAGAATCTTAGGCTTGTTTAAAAATTGCCTTTTTAATAAACAAAATGCTTCATTTATTTCTGTAAGCATGAAAACATGCATCAGATTTCTGGAATTAATTTCTTAGATGCCTGAACGTTACCAAACTTGCAAAACTTGTTGAAACAGTTGTATGTAAAATTCTGGGTCATCATCAGATGCTGGAAGACAGTTACTGCCTACTGCTAATTTCTGGTTATATCTGCTATCGTAATCCTGCTGTGTGAAGTCAAGCTTTTGTCAAATTGTTCTGATTTGAGACATGGAGGAAGGATAAGAGTTCCCACCCCCTCCCCAATTTTCCCTCTGGTACTCGGAATTAGGTTTCTGGACTATGTAAGAGATCACTTGAAAGGGGTTTCCTTTTCCAGGCTTTATTTACTAAATAACATAAGTAACCTATCTAATACATGAGATAATAGCATAAATAAATAACATGGTAACGGAAGTTATCTATTTTTTTTGGATGTTTTTTCTCCTTGCCCTTCCTTTTGTGAAGGGGAATTTTGTTCTATGTGCTTTTTAAATGGCAGGTTAACTGCTGTAGTTAATTCACAGGAATAAGCAAATTCCAAAACAAGGACAAAATGGGAAAATTAATACTTTAAACTCAGATAGGTGGGATCTGCACAGAATTACAATGAAAAGTTTTTGCAAAGGCTTTTGTGTTAACCAATTAAGTTTAAAGTAGCTTTAGAAGTGCTTATTCTGCAGTTGTTTCATGACAGGCTACAGTCTGCCAGTTCAAGCATCCCGTCACTTCTGTGCCTTCTTCCTCAGGCAGTAACCTATCTTTTCCACGCTTTGTGGACACCCCCTCTGCACCTCCCTTCCCATACAGTGTCACAACAGCCTCCACTTAATTTCTCCCTCTGGATCAGCCCTCCTCAGAATTGTCAACAGTCATCAGAGCCTCAAAAGAGCAAGTCTATTAAGTTATACACTTTGATGCATCAAGTAAAGACATTTTTCCATTTCTGGAGTGGTTTCCCCTCTCTGTATGTTACTGGATTTGAATTTCTCTTTCACTTACAGGACAGACAAATGATAGAAATTTCTGCATACCTGTAAGATGAGAGATACAATTTTGATGAAATGGGTTTCATCTCTACCATACATAAGAGGGAGGAATTGCTAGCTGATAACAATTCTGCTTTTGATTTTTTTTTTTATTTGTTTTCTTCCTCCATGTCCAAACACAAGGTTCCTGTCCACCGTCTATCTCCACATCCCAATCTCTGGCTAACAACAAAGGGAAAAAAAAAAAACCCAACCCAAAACAAACCACAAAACAAAACCCAAACCAAAACCCATCTAGAACTCTTGAAATTACTCTGCATTTACAAGGTCTGAATGGTGATGGGGATGAAAAATGTACATATTCAAATCTCAATCCACTGTCTTAAATGGGGGGGATGGGACGGGAGATGGAGAGACAGCATAAATCACTAATCTAATTGTGCTGGGACAGCTGCCCAGATACAGCAACTGTGAAATATGTAGTAGAAACCTGATTAAGTTGTTTTTTAACCACTGTGTCATCTGACTTAGCTCTGTGTGCTTTATCACAGTATCTCTGGTGGCTGCTTTAAGACATTTTAGCAGGTGGGGATAAACCCTGGTGAGAGTTACTGCACAAGCGCAATATGTACATCCTCTTCAGTGGTGCTGGCTTCGTCCTAGTAGCATGCGTACTCACTTAGCACAGGAAAGATGTGAGACATGCAGAGATTTACCAAAGCCTATAAATTTCTGCAGGGGATGATCCCTGCTATCACAAATGCAACAGTTTTCCCATGCCAGGATCTATAAAACTGCAGGACAGCAGAACAGAGGATATTTCAGGAACAAATGGCATAGTCTTATTTTTAAAAAGGACATAATTTAATTTTATGTGACGGTGCCTGCATTTTAATGCATAGCGTAATAAAGCCTGAACTCTTTGGCTGAGGTCAGCCTATCTACTAGTGTCTTCTTTTAGGAGTAGTTAAGCATATAAAGAAAAATTCTTCTCTTCCCTTAAACGTTTTCCAGTGGTTCAGTACAAGAGTTTTTAGTCAGAAATCACAATATATGGGAACTTGGAAGATTTATGTGACTATAAATTCCCTTATAGCACTTTTCTCCCTAGAAGTTAGAAAAAGATAAAAAGGCACATGTCCCCTGTTCCAACTCGGAAAACAACTGTTGCAAAATTTCTCTTGTAGTACTTAGGGGCTTGTATTGCAAGTTGTGTGGCTATGGTTTCCATTCTGAGAGTTTTGCTCAGATCCCAGTATTAGCTAAAAAAAAAAAAAAAAAAAATTACTGGGGATGGCAAAACCTAATATTTAGAGAGCAAAATTAATTTATATGATTTGTACTTCTTATTATGTAAGCTATAAAAATGCATGAGTTGTCCATTTCAAGACTGGGAACCAGTTTAAAAATACTAAGTAATTCTGCTGGAGAAGGTGTTTATTATGTAAAGAATAATAAAGAAAATCCACTTTCATAGTATCTCTACCCTTTTGTCTGTGAAGATACAGATTTTGTTGATAGTATGATGTAGTGTTTGAAATGAGACACAGGGACTTCAGAGACTTGTATTCTAGGCTCTAGAGTTTCCTTCATTTTGGAATTTGAAGAATTCATTAAATAAATCTGGCCAGGAGACATTAAAGTCTTCTTTTAGCAAGGTGCTTAAGTTATATTCATGCTTAATGGGAATAACTGTGCTGGGACCATTGTTTTCTAATATCTGTTCTCACTCAAATGGGGCCTTAAAAATCCAATCATCTAAAATTACAGCAGAATAAATGGTTAAGGATACTGATGAACAATTTCAAAAAAGCGTATTATTCACACTTAAATGTTTTAACAATCTATTTCTCCCTACCTCCGTTTCTTCATCATCATCCCTATTATCATTTTGATTGTTTGAAAAGCATTGTAATTCAGTGGTTCAGTTTAGTACTTAAGTAAGTCCTAGACACATTCTTGTTATTTCTAATCCATCAAGAGTACCCAACAGCTCCTTTATTTTCTTTATAGCAGTCTAATGAGGTCAGAAAGGTCAGAAGAAACTAGCAAGGAAGGTCAGAACGGCTTATGCATGGGTCCTTTTCTGTAGGCTGATACTCAGCATGCTGGGAATGGGTCAGGCTCTACTGTTCGGATTGTGCAGGAAAATAATGACATGACCAATTTGACGAGTAGTCTTCATTATCCTTTCCCACGGAATGTATTTCCATGACTAGAGCAATTAGTAGGGATTATCTTTGAGAAGAGAAATAAATGGCTTTTAAATGCTTTGTGTGTACTAAAATAATGCTAGATGGTTTAAATTTTTCCTGTCGGAAGAATTTTTTTTTTTGTAAATTCAAGTGACAGGATATCACCCTGGATCAGAATGAAACAGTACTTTCCCATCCACTTACTGCTATTACTGAAAAATAGAATTCTAAAGTTCGTATCGAGCTTAAATTTTCAGACTTGTCACTATAATTTTCCCTTTTTTTTTTTTACTTTGTTATTGACAACAAATAACTCCTGATTGATTTTCTTCCTCTAAGTATTTTGACTTGTTCAATGAGACAGATTCTCTCTAAGTGGTGGTCTTGAAGCATACCTTTTACTTTTAATCACTAAGAGCGCGATTGTGGGATAAGTAACAATAAGATGTTGTTTGAATATTTTTTTTTTTATATGGAGAAGCCAGGCATGGAATAATTAAACTGCTCGAGGTCTCACAAAATTACTCATTAAAAATGGCTTTCAGGATTTTAACTGTTTATGGAAACTGATTTTGGGTCTCTGCTGCCAGTCCAATACTAGCAGTTAGATAGGTTCTCCGTTTTACAATCCAGAGAAAAGTTTTGAAATATAACCATTAGTTAAAGTATTAATAACACCTGTATAGTGAAAATGACAGTTGTGTAGCAAGTAATAAGTGCTTGGCAGTTTCTTTGTAATATTTCTCTAATAAGAATGTGTGCCATTTGTTGCTAGTTCTTTTATTCCTACCGTTGAATTGTACACAATCAGGCTATGGCTTGAGAGTCCTCATTGGTTACCCACTGTCTAGTAAAAATTCCCCTACGTTGTATTTGACATTTAATGTATACGTGGGCCTCTGAAGTTTTTGGCTTTGTTTTCTGAAGATTTGGCTTTGGCTGATGATTGGGTGTTGGATAGAGGGTTCCAGTGCTCCTACCACTAGTAGTCTCACCTGGTTTGTATGCTTAGATTGAACAAAACACTGGATGTGTGGACAGGCAGGAATTTTCACTCCAGTTCTGGTTCAGGCTAGATTTGACTCAGCTGTCAGCCCGTCTAGTATTTTGGGTTTTAGTTTTCCCCACCCCCATCCATAGTAGTCTGAGGTAATTGGCATATTTTCACCAAATTCTCTGATTTTCTGTAGCACAGTGATACCTTTCATATCTTCCACTTTTTGCTCAGCACACATTACACTTGTGAATTTTGCCTTTGAGTTTGCTGGAGGGTTTGAATGCAAGGGAATTGCTTTTTATTACTTTTTCTTTTTTAACAGATAGAATTATGTTCCTAGCAAATGTTGGCATTCAGTGTCACAGTATGGTATTTCTGGTATTCTCATTCATTTACTTTACTCTGTCATTCAGTTACTTTAGGACTTATTTATTACCTTATTTTCTGCATATATACATTAGATACAAATATATTTCCTGGATCTCAAAATAAACATTTTGGCCTCATCTTCCACAACCCATCTTCAAGAGTTTACCATATTTCATCTTCTGAAATGTTGGCTTGTCTGTGCTTTTTTCTACTCTTGGTTCTTCTATTGCTCTAATTGCCACTCAGTTTATTTTTGAAAAGGCACTTTGTTTTTTCCTTCCCCATCCTACAACTTTCTCTACAGTTATATTTTTCGTGGCCTTTTCATTTCCATCTGTACTTTTTTTCTGGCTAATTAAAAAAAAAATAATTTATGGTGTCTATGCTAACAATAGATGTCTCTCTCTGAGTTTTACTGTAAGATCATTTTCCAGTGAGCAGTTTGTCTCTCCTCCAAGATAGTTAACTGAACTCAGCTGTAAAGCAAAAAAATCTTAGGCAAACTTTAGCATTTTTCATCTCAAGTATCACTAAATCCTGGCCTTAACAAATGCTTTCTTACTGTGTTCTCATGTATATCTAACGCTGCTTCAAAGGTGATGTTACTTTGACCTGCTGATGCATCTCTTTGTATCCCCTTTAGCATCACGCTTTTTTTTTTTACTGTCATAAATGTATATTCTTTGCCTCTGCCTCTTGAAATAGAGGCAAGTTCTTCTTGGTCTTTTCCTCTCCGCTTACCTGTCAGCTTTCATTAATATTGGTAACTTTTGAAATTTTCAACTCCCGTGCTGTTTCTAATGTTTTGGAGCAGTTCCTGCAAATGTATTTCATTGGTTTTTAAATTCTTTTGTAAAACTCACCTTTATCACTATGTGTACAAAATTTTCAGTTGGCATGTAAAAATAACTGTTAAGAGATGACAAGAGATATCTCATTGTTTTTTCTGCAATCCTAGCTCTTTGAATCCACCTTTGTTTTCTGCTTGACATTTAAGATATTTAGCTTCTAAGGCTATATATCAGAGAGCCTTTTAAGGCTATATATCAGGCTATATATAGCTTTTAAGGCTGTTAGGGCTGTCATTATTGTGGTGTGATAATCTAAGGATAACCCAGGAAAGAGATTTGTGGAGAAAATTAGTATTTGTTAATTAGATTAACTTCTACAGTTAGAAAAATAGACAGGCTTTTGTGTGTATGACCCCTTTCTCATATCCTCAAAGGGTTCAGTTTTCCTAGTCATCTCAGCATGTCTACTTAAAGATACTGCTTTTCTCTGCCAACTCTGCCTCTGTCATTGCTTGACATACTGAATGTCATGACAAGGCTAGCAATTGTTGGTCTGGGTCTGTTCAGTATGATTATGAATGTAATTTTTTTAAAGAGATGTTTGCAACTGCAGGAAAAGAGTAAGATCAGCACAGAGTATGTACCAATTTGCTGTTTTAAGTATGTTACAAGCTAAATATGACAACTTTTCAGGAATTCTCACAGTACTGGAGATAATGAGAAAACTGCAGGATACACAATGCACAGTTATGAACTCATTGCCATTGTAAATGACACGAAATATGTTTTCTGCATGTAAATGGGGCCACTCTTGTCCCTCAATCCAAGACATCCAGGGCGGTGAGAATGTCTTTTGCTCTGGAGAAGCAGAACAGCTGGCCCTGGCAAATCTTTATACTTCTTGAAATCTTAAATGGCTGAAGTCTGCATTTATGATCCTGTATCCTGGAGACTTACATACCAAGAGCAGACTTAGGGCAGAAGGAGAGTAGCTCCAGGCAGGCAGCTAGAGCAGTGGTAGGGTCACTGAAATCTGCCCACCCCAGAAGATGGAATGAGACAGCCAAGGACCTTGACTTCCTGCTCTTCAGTCACAAAACTGGTGAGTTCCTCTACGGGCTTGGAGCTGTAGTTCTGGTAAAAGTCTGTTAACAGCAAATGACAGCTGGTGCTGTCAGCTTGCACCTTTGCTGTAACCTGGAAGGTCAAAACAGACACGTTGACTACACTCTTTCTAAATATCTGACAAGACTAGTATTATTCCACTTATTATGGCAGAAATAAACAGGGTCCTCATGTTCCTAAAAGGAAAAATATTGTGATAGAGACAATATTATCCTCAGTGCTTAAAGATGCCGGGCCAAAGGGATAAATCTGGTTGAGAAACTACATTCAATGCAGGGATGCCAAAAATCACAGAGGTAGTAATCGCTTCTTTTCTGCAACATAGGAAACTGTCAGATGATGCAGCTTCCTATCAGGTGATATCAGTGGTCCCTACAGTCCAAGCTCTGTCTATGCCATGAATTGGTGAGCCTTATTCAAAGTATTTAGATATAATCCTGGTTGGAAGTCTTATTTTTTTATTCTGCTCACTGGAAAAGATGTCAAATAATGATTTAAAAAAGAAAAAAAAAGCAAAACCAAAACCAACTGACTTTCTTCCACTGAAAGTGCACCAACACAACATAAGAGGCTGAAAAAACTGCAGTCTTTAGGGACTGTAACCTGACATACTCAACCCATGGCTATTGTACTTCAGTCACGGTGATAAATGTATCTACTTAATACTGTGAACAAAAATCTAACTGGAACATTAAGTCCTGCAGCTGGTAGGTATCAAGCAGTTTAATTAAAAAAAAAAAATCATGAAGGTTTCTGCAATGCTGAAATCTTGAAAGACATTTGGGCTATAAAAATGTTCTAATAAAAGTCTTTATTTAGTCCTGATGGCTTTTAAGTAGAACTCTTAGATAGAACAGTCACTTGATTACTGCTTCTACAAAAAAACTTCCAAACTAGAGCATGTTGCAGAAGTGTTGATCCTTGCACAGTTTCAGGGCATGTGACTACTGCAGTTATCCTTTGTACTCTTGGAAAGTTAGACCGAAAACACTGTGTCTTTGAACACCAGTTGAAAACTCTGTAATCAAATTGTAAATCAGCAGTCCATTTTGATCACTGAAGTCATGGGTTTATACCAGTGCATCCTACAACTGTCCACTGATTTTCTAATATGAATGTGGTTATTTAAATATTGCTAATCGATCTTCTTTCTGTAGGAAAGAAATGGCAGTCAGTGTTCCTTAGAGAGCATATTACTGAATTGGAGAGGCTTACCTTCTGAAGCATTAGAACATTAGAATGACATAGTTAAAAGTTTGCTGTAAGAGTATAGTGTGGTTCAGGTTTTAACTTGATGAAAATCTTGTATGTATGCTATGAAATTTATTTTGGATGCTAAGATATATGATAGGATTTTTCATTTAATTTCTTTAACACTGATTTCAGGGGAAGTGAAATCATTACCGTGTTTTTAGGGTATGAGGAGGGGAATCTCCTGCAAAATACTTTTCCTTTCTTAATGTAGTCTGCTGTCATGGAATGTATGGGGGAAAAATGTGTTGTATTCTGCTGGTAGAGAAGGCTCAACGTAAGCAATAAAATTCCCAGTGCTGTGCTGATGTTGTCAGTGATGCTGGTACACAAACAAAGAAGTAAATAAAAATTATTTTCAAGCTCTGCTGGGTACACATAAGGGAAAGAAGTCAGTGCTGGCCAAATGGAAATGGACAAAATTATTAAAGGAGAATCAGTTTCTAGGCTTTAAATGTTATTTGAAACAGTGAAAAGTTACCATACAACCTAGATGAATCAGTGTCCTTTTAAGCTTTAAATGATAGCTCTAAGGTGGTATGTGGGATGTACAAAGGTGGGAAGAAGTGTTGCAGCGGGTTCACTTCCTGTGGAATGAGATCCTAAACTGATGTTTAGCGATTCAAGGCAGACACCTTATTTTAGAATTTAGATATCTTGTTGTCTATAAGAATAAAAGTCCACTATGTATTTTATTCTAAGTCGTGCATTGAAAATGTCTTGTGTTGTAAGCTGGGATGCTTCATAAACTACTAACTGCTATAAAATGTAAAAAAAATTGTTTATGTTGCTGCTTAGATCTGTCTGTGTGTCTATTATATTTTTATGTCTGTCTCTGCTCAAATTAAAATACTTGTGTTTACGGTAGACAAGAACAAATTCAAAGATTGTAACAATGAAAGATTCATCTTCCAGTGAAAGATAAAGACTAAAGAGCTTGTCTGCTCCACTATGGAAATCATGAAAGCAAGGAATGTGGCAATGTTGCTGGTTACAGTGGTGCTTTAGAAAGTTCTGTTGACAACAAGTCCAGTAAGGAAAGATGGTCTGCTTCCTCCTGACTGGATTTTACACCTGTTTCAACTGCGTTGACTCAGTAAACTTATTTTTGGTTTACAGTGGTATAAGGGAGACTAGAAGAACCAAATAGTTGGAGAAAAAGAAAAAGAGAAAATACTAGCTATCATGCTTGCTGCAAATATCAATTTTATTTTTTTTAAGCTTTTTGCTGGTCAACAGTCAAGTGAAATTTCTAAGTTGGAAAATGATACTATGAGAAAAGGTGTGCTTAGTAACCAAGCAAGAGGAAAGGGATGGAGTAGGGAGGATGTCAGTTAATTAAAAACGAAAAAGCACCTTTGTTTCTTCAGTTTGTCTTGCAATTTCTAGCTGCACCAAGCATACATCTGTGTAGTTCTGAATTACTCCCCGGCATGGATCATGTTGCTGTGTCTGAGCTGTCATGGAAACTGGCTGGAGCAAAGCTGGCTTATGAAGCACGTTCAAGACAGCACAGGCAATCTCTCTTCTTAAAGTTTCTGTGTTCTTCTAAGTCTTTTTTTTTTTTCTTTTCTTCTTTTAACAAGATAACAAGCAGTTTGCTCTTTTAAAGTAGAACTCACTTTGTTTTATTGGAGAAACTCCATGCTCCACTGGCATTTTGGACCTTGCGTAAGGCCAATGATGGCTGTATCAAGCATTGCAGCAACACAAAATTAATTGCTTTCATTATTCACATCATCTAATGCAACAGCAGTCAAGAGATTCTTTTGCTGCTTGCTATACACCTCTCAGTATGTTAATTTGCATGCCAAAGTTAGTATGTTCTTTGGTTTTGGTAGTTAACCAGCAGTTTTGAGAAAGGTTGCAAAAGGAGAAAGAAACCCTGTATGTTTACTACAGAGGAGTGTTTTTGTTTGCGTACGGTAACTCTTCTAATGCAAAGTACCATTCAGTGGTATTTTCTGAAAGGAAGTGCACTTTCCTTTGAGATACCAACCCTCGTGAGAAGGTTTGTTTTATCTTAGAAAAATGCAGGTATTGTAACATGTAGCAAGAATGTATCATTAAAGACGAGGTTGTTTTCAAGAGCTGTTGTGCTAAAAATCATTAGGAAGTGGCATGCTCTTGTATACCTCATAGCATGTGTGTAAAGAGAATTCACTGTTACTCTGTGGCTGCTTTGCACCATATGATTTAGGAAGTCACTCCTGGTCAAGGAGATACCTCTTCCGAGTCAGAAAGAAAGGAAACTATACATGGTAGTGTCGCGTCCCACCTACAAGAAGGGGAGAGTGACTAAGGTCTGCAAATCCCCTCGGTGTGGATTACGGTGAGATAACACCCAAGGTCCATACATGAACATCAACTTTAATGGAATGAACACTCTATAAGCATCAACCCTCTGTGTATTAATATGTCACATAAGCTAAGCGGCTTTGAGAGAAGTTGAGGTAGGCCTTGTGTTACTTAGCAGCATCAAGGGCAAAGAACGGGAGGGGGGGGAGGG
>NW_008794888.1:1144655-1150282 GCF_000699145.1 Aptenodytes forsteri | reverse complement strand
ATTGTCTGTGCTCACAGCACAGTCACTTGGTCCTCATCCCTTATAGGTGTCCTTCAAATTGACATGACAGGGCAAATGTGCCAGAAGTAGGAGTGAAGGGTGGCACTGGCAGCCTTACGTTGACACGCTAGGGATCACTGTGTGAAGTTTGGAGATGAGATTGCTAAGATGACAGAAATCAGAACAGCTTCTCACAGGCCTGTCCTTCAGTTATAAGCTGCTTTCTCCGTCCATCTGTTGAGCTGAGGATGTCTTCTTACCTTTCAATAGATTTTGTCTGTTTTCCTGCATTTCACTGACTAGACTCTTATTTCAAAATATGGTTGTACTTCTTTGTTGAAAATGTCATTTAGGAATGAGTAAGTTTTTCATATTTGTGTAATTCAGGAGCCCAAAGCAAGCCCCAGTATTTGGAACTGAGTAGTTAATGTGGCACTACTTGAAGATAGTTTAGCTGTGGCTGTGATGTATCCAGAGAAAGCATGACATTTGGGGCCAGGGTGAGGAAACTTCTTTGATTAAATTGTATTTGGTCTGGAAAGAAATAATGTGGAATTTATGCTTAAGATTATCCTACCCCAGTGTTACTGACAGTAACTTCAGATGGAGGGCTTTAATTAAAATTACACCGTTTTCTCTCATAGATGTGCATTTTTAATTCCGTAGAACTTCTTCTGTAATGGTAGAGTTCCATGGGAAGTTTGCAGCTATGCCTCATCCTGAGCTCAAATTAGAGGAGTTTGCATGGGCAAGGTTTATAGATCTTACCAAAGGAGTGATCAAAACCCATCTACTTCAAAACCTGAAAGCCAATGCTGAGGCATTCGGAGTTGCTGCTGCTTGTAGCTCATAAAATGCAAACCATGGCATGCAAACCATGCTGTTTCTAAGAGCTGGAGTAGAGCATGTTACTGCAAGCTACACGACTCAGCCCTTTAGAATAACAAGGCATTGAGTGCAAGTTGCTCCTTTTTGTTCCATAAAATTGAACAGTGCTGTCCCAATAATTGTTTTCATTCATATCTGATTCATCTAACTGTGATACAGGATACTGAAGAGCAGATTAAGCTCAATACCTAACAAAATAATTTAGTTGTATAAGGTGGGAATGATTTGAAGTTCAAATCATAGGCTTAGTCTGTTTTGTGATATATAGCTCGCTTTGGGTTGTTGTGGTGGCTTTTTGGTTTTGTTTGTTTTGTTTTTTTTTTTTAATTCTTTGCAAGATCTGTATCTCAGTGCATATAACCTGTGTAAAAGTACTCAAGTTTAAATGCATATAGGGTAGAATAAGCCAGGCTTTACGTAATTATTCCTTACTAATGATGGAGATGATTCGGAGTCCGAATTTCCTTAACAGTGCCCTTTTGCCGTAGCTTCTGTGGAATGGGAAGGCATAAGAATGTTCCCGCAAATTGGTTTTCCTACAAAGCAGATGTGGGATCTGACAGTTTACCCTTATTTACAGTAATAAGCCAGCAGGTTCTTGATTCTGTTTTCATTTGGATTCGCAAGGAACTTTTTATTAGAGAAGAGAGAGCCCTTGCTTACCTCAACTCCTGTGGGAGAACTTGGGTGGAGGAGACTGCTAAGCATTTGCATATCATTCTCCCACTGTTGTTTCAGAAGAGAGGTGAATTTGAATTCTCCTGAAGAAGTCCTGTCTGTTACAGGAGGGGTGCCAGAAAGTATTGCCTCATTTGGAGCTCTTCCTACTATGTGAGTGACAAGGGAGGTCTGGGTTCTGGCTACTGTGAAACTCTTGGGTGATCTTTAACTCCTTTCATGGTGGCAAAAAGGCACTTCCTTAATAGTATGTTTGGGCAGAAACTCAACAAAATGAACAAAGACTACCTTCTATTTAGTAAACCTGTAAGAAGAAAGTATGGGATGGAATATAAGGTAGCTACCTGAAAATGTCAGGTTAGAATTAGGAAATCCCAAATTCCACTATGGAGGATTGAAGCTTCCCTCCTTCACCCCCTCCCCTCCCAACCTTGAAGAACTGATTAACTGAGGCTGCCTTTCGTACAGCATGAAGACTGCTGGCTGCTATTGTCTCCTGCAGAAACAGCACTTTCCTGCTAACTGGTTTAACTGTATCGTGTCCTTGAACATGTTTTCCTCTAACGTCCTTTCAGGATTTGAGAGGCGCTCCATAGTGTATTTAACGACATCCAGAAAATGTGACAATAGTACTCTCTTCCTGATCAGTTTTTGTTCTTTCCATCTGTCAAACATTTGGTTTTTCTTTTTTCCCCTAGTGCTACTGCAGCAAAAATGCCTGCCTTTTGTTTATGTCTTCCTACACTAGCATCGTGACATCATCAGTGATATCGCCAGGGGAAAAGAATATGCATAGCTGTAGCTAAACCAGCTGTTCGTTAGCAACCCATCTAGTCTGCTTTCGCTTCTTCTCATTAATGTATACGTGGTAGTGTTTCCTGCTTAAGAGATGTAGAAGGTTCTCAGCCACGAACCATCTGCTCGGTCCGTGTCTTTGGGTAGATAAAAATGGTGGCACTTTAAAATACAGTCATTCTTGATAGTGGAATTTTTTATTAAACAAAATGAATGTGAGAGTCTAGAAGATATTCATCACTGGATTTAGTTGTGGGTAATTCTGAATCTTTTACTACTCATCTTTTATAATTCAGTGTAATCATAGAGACTGCATATCAATTGTTAGAAAACCTTAATAATACATGATGAGCAAGATGCCGAGAACAATGAAGAAACGGGGAGTTTTGTCATTGATTTGCATGATGACACAGTAAAGCGCATGAATCTGTGTTCGTCACGCTTGTCCCTTCTTCCATGCAAATCAGTGGCAAAACTTCCACTGACTTCCATAGGACCAGAATAATGCCAACAATGAGCAACAAGCTGTCATTTATTCTAATGAGGGAGAACTTAAGTAGAATAAGTAGGTATTTCATTTGTGGAATGTTTATGAGAAAACGGTTTCTTTTTGCCATCTGATATTTTCAAAATACTATGAATTATTCCAGAGATAATTGACTATTTCATAGAATAGCTGCATCTTTGCCATGTTAATATTATGGTTAATTATGTGTTCAGTACCAGTTTTCAGGGTGGAGAAGAGATGTTCATTTATCATCACTAGCTGTATGTTAAGAGTTTTAAATTAGAATATTCTGGGAATTCACTCTGCAGTAGGAGTTAAGCTATCTCCAAATATTCCTAAATGGATCCCTGATACTGATTATGTATCAGTGAAAAAAATCATTAAATATATATCTTTTTATGTAAGTGCTTTTGTAATTTTGAATGTAGATATTCACTTATTCCAGTATAAAATGCTTAGGTAAATATTAAGTTTTTAACCAATGTAAAATGTTATTTAAATGTAGAATTTTGTGTTTTCAAAAAACCCAACAAACCCCAACTCAAACAAACACCACCCCCCAAAAAAACCCCCAACCAAACAAATCCCGAGTATCACCAGCTATTATCAAGAAGAGATTAGACTTCATTGTACTATATAATTTGTCATTTGGATTTGAGACTAATCCTTGCTCAAATGGCCAATTCTTATTCACCTGAGTAGTCTCACTGAAACCAGCAAAACTGATTTTATGACCAAAGATTACAGGATAATGCCCTTGACCGATGAGACAAATTTAAATCAAGGGGCTTCCATTTAGGAACAATTTTTCATTCAGAAGCTCGTCCCTACGTAAAGGATAAACACTGGCAGATTAAGTGTTGGCAAAATATTACCTCTTCAGAATATTAATTTCAGTGTGTGCTGTATGTGGAGCGATGCAGACAATGCACGGGTTTTGCCACTCCCCGCAAGAAGAAATTACTTTTAACAACTCTCTTGAATTTCTACTTGAACCTGTGTTGCAATGGGAGTAATAATAATAATAAAAAAAAAAAGTTGAGGGGATTTCCATAATGACTGCTGTCTTAATGAGGTAAAGAAGCTTTAGAATTTGTTATTCCTTCCTCATAGTAGACCTCAGCTGATGAAAAATATCCATAGCCGGTGAAATCAGTGGCATGCCTGGCTTTCTCAGACAAAACTCCCATGTGATCACACAGGCAGCCTCAGTGAGCCTGAAGCTGCTCAGCAAGCAGTAGGTAATGAGTCTTTGTGCAGAGCGAAGCTCTTGTGGCTGAACAATAAAGCATATGGTACCAGCAATAAAACACAGTGCTGGGAAATTTAAGAAGATTCTGCTGGAACTAGGAAGACAGTGAATATGTCAAACGTTATAAAATGATGATCAATCTGGTTTGGTTCCTAATTAATAAAAACAGTGCATGGATTGGAAAACCAACATTTTGAACAGGTCAGTTGTTTTATAGATTCTTCACGCACTTCAGTATTTTAAATATAAGCGGGGTTTTTGCTCTTTCCTTATTGTTAGTAAAGCCAGGGGTTTTTGCATTTTGTAAGGTGGGATTGGAAGGATGCACATCAATGTGATACCAAGCTAAATAAATTGTGTAAGTTCTGTGATCAGATTCATGGTAAAAATGTTTTTACTGTTATTCCTGTGCAATTCAAACTTCAATTGTGCATGAAAAACTGGATAGCAAGTACAATTAAATTTATGCTAGATGGATCATTTACCAATATCATAAAATATTTAGTAACAACAATATTATTCTGCTATGTATTCGAGACTTAATTCTTTCTCAGTAGGAAATTCGTAGTGTCTGTGTTTGGTTTTAAAAGAATATAACGTTGGAGCATATCTAATGGTGCACTTACATTTGTGGGTTTTTTTCCTCCACGTTTTTCTTGGATAATTTTGGAAGTGGTGTTTTGTGCTATTTTTAATGCAATTGTATACACACAGGAATGATACGTTATAACCCTCTGCATTTATTTCACTCGAATATTAATGCAAAATACATTGTTAATTTCCAAGCAAGTATTTATTTCTCATAGTAGTTCTTAGTTAATTATACATAGTATTTTATTTTTTGAAAACTGCCCCCGAAGATTTTAGTGGCCTGTGTTTGTCTTACAGAAGATAGATGTTTAATTTCTCCGTCATATCACATCACATAAAAATTAACCGTGTAAAAGTTTTTGTCCATACATCTCTTCATGGTAGTGTTTTTCTTTCTTCTCCAGCACTCAGAAATGATGAACTAGATATGCCGGTAATGCCTCAAAGAAATAGATCTGTTGATTTTTGGAGAATATTTCAGCAGTAGGGAGGTTGAGCTCTTGAAAAGCGATTGGGGAAATAAAAAATAAAACGTGGAGAACAGGATCTCGTTTTCATGTGAACTTATGATTTCACCTGAGAAATGTTCTTTGCAACTACCAATTTGACTAGTTTAAGAACATTTATTTTGTTCCTGTGTAAATACGGGTAGTAAATCTCAGTACAGGCACTGGGCAAATGTTTGGGTGAATTGCCCGTGACGATTATGCATGCAAATGAGCAGCGCCACACACCAGTTGTGTAGATGGGCTGGCATTATATTGGTACAGTTTTACTGTTGTGTCCGTGCGTGATGCTAATTCACGTGGGTGAGCTGAAACAAGCTGTGCATAAATTAGACCCATCGCTTTCCGCCCCGCACTCCCTGCCCTCTTCAATTAAAAAAGGGAAAAAAGGAAAAGGAAGCCCGGGCTC
>NW_008794888.1:1121901-1144292 GCF_000699145.1 Aptenodytes forsteri | reverse complement strand
CCTTGGCCTTTCTGCTCGGGCTCTCCGGGGGAGCGGTGCGGACCCGCGCCTTGCTGGGTGCTGTGCGGAGCAAGGTCTACCCTTGCAAATACCCGCGTATGGCTCTTCTTTGGCAGGGGGCTGTTTAGCCCGCGCTCTTTTAGCTTCAGAAATTCGGTGTGTCTTTAAGTGCAAAATTTTCCAGTTATAAATATTACTGAAACTCAAGTGAAGGTGCTTTGCAATCACTGTATTAAAACATTTCTCCTGTAAAAAGTAATTCTGTATAAAAAAACAGATACAGCTTGGTATCTCTCTGAAAACAGGCTTGTTCGTGTTTTAGACGATAGATTGGAAAGGATGTGTTAAAGGATTTGTTTCATCGTACTTCTCCCATGCAGCTAGCAATTTGTTTAACGGAGAACGCTGCTAAAATTGTGGTAGCACCTGCAGTATTTACCATCAGATTGGATGCGATGCACTGAACGTGTCACTCCGCGCTAATTTAAATGGAGAAAATAAAGCAGCATATAGTCAAGCAATTATCACATAATTACCGTATTTGTCTAGAGTGAGTACAGCGGATTTTAAGTTTAGATTTATGAGGCAGTTAGGTACTTACAGTAAGTATGTACATAGATAAAATTAACAGCGTGCACTAAAATAACAATAGGAACATCCCTGTGGAACAGCATTCTCACTGTTGTAATGGAATCACAACTTTGAAATACACCTGCCTTTTCCATATATGCACACAGGAAACAAAAAACCAAACGTTTTTCCTGTGGACCAGGCACTTCGTGTTCTAAAGTGCTCCCAGCATAAAGTTAATTAAAGAACTTTAAAGAAAAAAATCCGAAGAATTCCTGAAGCAAACAGGTGTTCTGTGTGGCTGCCAAGTTATGGTAATTCTGAAATACACTTTTTTCCCCATCTAAACTCCATTGAAACTGTGGTTTGTATAAACATTTTGTGCTGCAATTTGAATGCTGGATGTTGAGCTCCTTTAAGCATCATAAATAGAACCAAATCTTTCTGCATGCATCAGACATTTTGGAGACAGGGACGTGATTCTGATCTCCTGTATTACTGAAGTTCAGTGTTAATTCTACTAGTCTTAATTTACTTCTAGACCTGAGAAGCCCGAGTCTGGCGTGTAATGTTTTGGTTTGAGCATGCACAATGTTTATTACATATCTTAGACATTTGGTCTCATCTGTTTATTGGAAAGAGGAATTTACTTTTGCACTGTTGTAATGGAATCACAACTTTGAAATACACCTGCCTTTTCCATATATGCACACAGGAAACAAAAAACCAAACGTTTTTCCTGTGGACCAGGCACTTCGTGTTCTAAAGTGCTCCCAGCATAAAGTTAATTAAAGAACTTTAAAGAAAAAAATCCGAAGAATTCCTGAAGCAAACAGGTGTTCTGTGTGGCTGCCAAGTTATGGTAATTCTGAAATACACTTTTTTCCCCATCTAAACTCCATTGAAACTGTGGTTTGTATAAACATTTTGTGCTGCAATTTGAATGCTGGATGTTGAGCTCCTTTAAGCATCATAAATAGAACCAAATCTTTCTGCATGCATCAGACATTTTGGAGACAGGGACGTGATTCTGATCTCCTGTATTACTGAAGTTCAGTGTTAATTCTACTAGTCTTAATTTACTTCTAGACCTGAGAAGCCCGAGTCTGGCGTAATGTGTTTTGGTTTGAGCATGCACAATGTTTATTACATATCTTAGACATTTGGTCTCATCTGTTTTGGAAAGAGCATAAAGTTAATTAAAGAACTTTAAAGAAAAAAATCCGAAGAATTCCTGAAGCAAACAGGTGTTCTGTGTGGCTGCCAAGTTATGGTAATTCTGAAATACACTTTTTTCCCCATCTAAACTCCATTGAAACTGTGGTTTGTATAAACATTTTGTGCTGCAATTTGAATGCTGGATGTTGAGCTCCTTTAAGCATCATAAATAGAACCAAATCTTTCTGCATGCATCAGACATTTTGGAGACAGGGACGTGATTCTGATCTCCTGTATTACTGAAGTTCAGTGTTAATTCTACTAGTCTTAATTTACTTCTAGACCTGAGAAGCCCGAGTCTGGCGTGTAATGTTTTGGTTTGAGCATGCACAATGTTTATTACATATCTTAGACATTTGGTCTCATCTGTTTATTGGAAAGAGGAATTTACTTTTGTTGAAAAACACATTGATTTGGACAGATGCAGTAGTTGAATAATAAAGTTTAAGTTTAATATTAATTGAAGACATATAAGTCATGGTTTAGGGTACATAATGACAAATGTTTGGAAATTGATTCCAAAGCTTAAATATTTTCCCCGAAATAGCAACAGATGATTCTGCTATCTAAAACTCTTACTTGCTCTTATAAAGGTACTTCTAGTAACTGAACCTTGAACCTTAGGGTTTTTTGCCCCCTGAACAAGCAGATGGAAGATCACGCTGAAGTGAGGCAGGTATAATCTATTGCAAGATTGGTAAAGCTGTCTGAAAGATAAATTTACATGTAGTCTGTCAGTATGTGTCTTTGTCCTTGCTCTGAACCAGTTGCTGAGAAAAGCTGGATTATAAACATGCCATTCCCTCAGTAAAACATCACTAAACACCATTGCATCTTTAAAATGTTGATACCAAGTCCCACCGGTGAGTTTTGATCACTGTTGCTTCGTTGCTCTTTTGTAGGTTTTTTTGACCCTGAAAAAGGGATTGAATGTAGATAAAAGACAGGTATGACTCATCTACATATGCACACAAGTCAAAAATATTTAGTAGGTTAAAACAGCTCTGAGATAAATAGCATGGCTTTAATTTCTCTATTTCTCCAGAAATACAGATGCAGTATTCTAATGAAACCTGTGATAAATGGGAGTTCTGAATAATTGCTAACCAAAAAAAATCTGGAAAATTGTGGGCTTCTTCCTCTTTCAGATTTACATATAATTCTCTCCAATAAGTCCCCTTCCTCTATTCTTATCCCCCACCCTCCAAAAAAGTTTGCATTTCTAGGACCTCTGCTTCAGTTCTCCATTGCTTCATATCTATTTTCCCACAATGAAGTAGGGAAAATGGGAAAAGGAACATAAATGTGTATCGCCATAAAAATTTGGTGGAAAATCTGCTTTTGTATAAGTTGTCTAAAAGCGAAATTAGGGGTAAAAGGAGGAAGAGCTGCTTGAGTTTTTCAGGTTTTTGTATGTTTAAATGCAAAAATACAAGCAAGGATGCTTCTTAAAACTTAACGTCGAAATGCATTGGAACCATTTGCATTTAGGCTTTCTGATGAAAAGATAGATGGCTTTAGGTTATTACTTCATAAATAATTTCATGAAATATTTAACTTGATGTCCTGATTCAGTTTGGGGCTGGTTAGTATCCTGCTCTTTCATAAGCAACAGGGATTTGCATATTTATTTTATTGTCTAGCGTGAAGTAGGAAATACGGGCTACAGGGTACAGAGCCTTACCCGCATCAGTCTTTCTGAGGGATGTGGGCAGGAACTAGAACATCATTTACTGATTGTAGCTTCGCCATCCCGTGTAGTCCTTGGATTTTGATGTGGAAATGCAATCGAGTGATACTGTTTATGTAGGGTAAGGCTGCAGAGTAAATAAGCCTCCGTGGTAATTGTAGGTTTCATTAGCACGCTGCCCCTTTGAGGGTAGCAAGAGGAATTTGGGGTCGTCTTACATTTATTTATTTCGTACTGGTAAATCATTTCTGTTTATGCCTATAAATAAGTCATGTTTTTCATCTGTGCTGCAAATCAGGATAAATTGGTCTGTGTTGAGCTCTATGCTGCTGCAGCTATTTGGGTGTCACTACCTCAGCTAGCTGGTCCAAAGCTGGCCGGGGGATCTGTAGCACCCTGCAATGAAAGTGCTGTCTGCTGAAAGCAGCAGGAACTGCTGTTGCGCGACCACGCGAGCTGTGGAAGGAAAGGCTGACAGACCCGCACCAGGGCTTACCTTTCCCTACCGGGGGACGCAGCTGGGGGAAGAAGGCTGCTTTTTCAAACCCATCTCCCTGGGCTGCCTGTGACTGGGGGCCAGGGCTCTTCCGGTACCCGTGGGCATCTCCCACCTGAGGAGCAGCTGCCTGGTACTTCTGGGAGGACGACATAGGCCGGCATTGCGGTGACTTCAGGAGGAGGTTGGGGTTTTTTTGAATAAGGATCTGAATTTGGTAATGAACTTCTTGGTGATTTAAAATCTGTTCTTTATTATAATTGGGACAAAGTTTCCTTTTAACATAGTATGAATATGTTAAAAAAGTAAGCTGGATTGCAGACGTTTTCAGTTGTACTTCCTAAGCGATGGCAATCTCTAGTAAGTGCCATTTGCGTGGGGGTGAAAGGGTAAACAAAAAAAACATTGAAAGCCACAAAATGCATTTATTCATTGTTTTTAGTGTGGATAGCAAATGATAGCACTGCTTACTTCCAACATGAACTGTGACAGCTGAGCAGGCTATTCTCAAGCAAACATTTATATCTTCAAGTATTTTATTATTTGGGGGGGGGGAGGGGAACCCCATGACTCTGGGGGGACCCGGAGTGCTTGCAGAGCTGCCGTTGTTTTGTTCTCTTGTAGTACCAGAGTCTTTATTGAACCATTCACTTTCAGAGCAGCTCAAGGTTTAACTTTGTAGCTTTCAGTTGAGTTGCTCAGTTGTTCACTATTATGCTTTCCTCACCCGCTCTTATTTCTAAACAAACAGCTTTTAACAATAAAATGGAAAAGCGAGAATTGCAGAGTATTAACCTTCTCATCTCAGCTCCCCTGGAAAAGACAGAATAATCAGAGATTTGATAAAGCAAAATATCATAAAATATATCAAATAAAAAAAATGCCTCAGGTTGAAAGTGGAAGCCACATACCTTCACAGCAGTGCTTTTCAGGAGACCGTAGGGCAGATAATTAATTTTGTCCCAGCAGAGTCCTCTGTCTGAGATGTCGTTGAATGGTCATAAGGTGCTTACAAGTCAAGCAATGCTATGGGAATGGGCTAGCTGCCTAATTTCTATTCATCACTGTCTCGGTGGCGAGAGTGCCTTGGGAATTGGGTGGGTACATAGTTGTTATTAGACCTGCAGCTCTTCTGTCAGCCTTCTGGAAGAGTTTTCAGCTTTGAATTATAAAGTGAACTGGAAGGGATTTTTAGACATGTTTATTACGATGCCAAGTCACTACAGCCATAAACTCCAGATTTTCTTTAGTATTACAAAAAAGAGAAGAGAGTTAACGTTCAATTTTAACACAATTGGGATCTAATTTTAGGTCAGTCTTATTGTGGTCTGTAGCTTTACACATTCATGTTGTGATAACACCATATAGCCTTCCTTCGTGTGCCTTTGTGTCGAGTATACAAAGGTACACATGCACAGGTGAGTAAGGACCTATGTGTAATTTCTGCTGGCCAAAAGTATGAAGTTAGTATTGGAAAGATTGGCTGTAATTGAATATGCGCTTTAAAAATCCTACCTTTTTGAGGTTGTTAGTTATTGAAATTACTGAGAAGACTACTGGCTTACAGAGAAATGCTTTTCCTATTGATTACGCATGCTTTGTCATAAAAATCAACCATCTCATTCTGTGATGCTGTGGTCACTAAATTTGGGAATTTGAAATCTTAGTATAGCTGATCTTTTTGACTCATTTCTTAAGGAAATTAGGCTTATGCAGTTATGCTTTCTCTATGCCTATCATATTGTCCGGTATGTCTATCGTATTTTCCTTATTAGTTTTTTTAACCCGCTACCTCATTTCAGCTGAGCTTGAAAGAGAAATAGTAGATCTTCTTCAAGTATTGTGCAAATGGGTGGTGAGATGGAAAAGAGAGACACTGTTAGTTCACACCAGTGAAAAAAAAATTGCTCTATGACTAAATCCCCGATCATCAAAGTAACCACATAGAGGAATGCGTTAAACACCACGACCCTGGGGAAGACCACCAGTGAACCAAACCCGCTACTGTGCCTCAGGTAATCCCATCCAGAAGACACAAATCTATAACGAATCAAGTTCCGTTTGTTTCTCAGAATATGTTTTTTGTTGTAAACTTGAAATTAAATTCTACTGGTATTTTCTAGCTGATAACTGAGTAGCTTATTTTTACCTTGTGCTGTTCTTAGAAAAGAAGGTGAATTGTCAACACTCTACATATGTGTCAGTGGCAGGAGGAATCTTATCAGTTGTTCTGTTGTATAAATTCACTATTTCCTGCATTCAGAAATTTGTTGTGCATGTTATGGGGTTTTTTTGGTGAATTTCCCCCATCAGTGTTTATTGTTGAAATAATATTATTGCTAAAAATCTTCAGGGTTTTTTAAACACACGCACTGGTTTTCCTGGTTGAATAGATACACCATGTATGGTAAAAAGTCAAAAAGCAAATAATAGAAACAAATATTAATTTTACGTCTTTTATTTTTAAGTGTCATTTTTTGTGGGCCTGAATGCCTACTTAGGACTGTTTTGGGTGTGCGTTAAACCTGCAGATTGTAACATTATATGTTGGTTGTGCATTGTCCTTGATTTAGCTAGAAAGCTTGAATTATTATAGCCATAAAGCTATTTTTGAAGATGATAGTTTCACAACATCACAGCCTTCCAGTAGATATTAATAATTTATATTTTCCAGTACGAATAGTTTTATTGACTGTGTTCTCTAGGGAGAAAGATGCACTTAAACATCTTTTTACTAATTTTGGCTTCACTTGAGGCCAAGCCTTGAATGAAGTCATGATTTTACTCTCGTGCCATGGAGCTATATTCATTTCATTGGTTGCAATTGAATGTTGGCTCCTGCTGACCAAAACTGTTTTTGTTTATAGGGGCCTGTTTCATACACTCTTCCTCAAATATTTCTGCTAAAGAAAATAATAGGTTTTCTGGAATTTTTGAGCTGCTGTTTAGTTTAAACCATTTTCTTTCTGCTTCCCAGTAGAAAAAAGCCACAGAGTAACCACTTCAAGAAGTGTTTTGGGCTACCAGAGATGCCAGTCTATCACCAAGTTGCTACTAATAGCTGTGCCAAATATTTATTTGGTATCTTAAAAATGTGCACAGCCCTGTGAGGGTATTAGAGAATTGAGTTAATGATCTTTCTAATTTTAACATTTATTACAAAGATAAAAACAAGATGTTATGGGAGATTTTTATGGTTTTGGTGTTTAAAAAAAGGAGGGAAAAATAAAAAGCCCATCAACCCAAAATATTTTGATTGGTTGCTTGTAAGTTGTCAGATGCAAAGAACCAAGCTCATACCGTAAGTTTTAAATGACTTGTTATTGAAGCTGGAAGAACATGATCTGACCATTGTGTATCAGGGGCTCCACACCAGTTTCCGTGTTCTCCCTCACTGAAAACCTGGAGGCTCCTGGAGCTCCCAGATCTGTGTCAGTGCTTGCATAGGCACGGGAGAAGGTATTCCTGCAGCTGTGCCTTTTCTTGGGTGGATGTGACAAGACAAAGGCATTGGGTTGGACAAAATCATCTGCCAAGCTGGAATTGAACGCTGAATTAAGGAGAGGAAAGTTGAAACAGTCTCCATTAAGGAACGTGCTGAGCATGCCTATTGTATAACGCTGCAGCAATACTAAAACGCAAATGGCTGCTGGCTGTGCACAGGCAGTTCTTTAATATCTGAGGATTTGGTGCATAGTAAGCTGAGACCATTTTTTCATGCTACCTATGCGATGAATTCTTATTAACGATATCTGTTAAGGCATATTAAACATCTACATTAAACATGTATACATAATTAAATTTTACCAGTGTGTGACAAAAGAAAACCTGTGTTAGTAGAGCAACAAAATCTGCAGAGCTAAGCAGTGAATAATTGGCAAATAGCATAGTTTTTGCAATCATATGACCCTTTACTGTGTATTTATTTTGATATCCAAAACAATGTATATTTACGCTTCAGAGATGCCTGTTGCAGCTAAGAATACATTTCACAAGGGTACTGCAAATGGTCTAACTGTATTAGGGCAGCATTCTGCTTCACAAATTAGTTCTGCTGAGAAGCTGGGTATATTAGTACAACTGATCTGCTTCTGCTGATGGTGCTGGCTTGTTCGAAGTGAGCTGAGCTAATGCAAATCCTTAGCTATATGTTCAGATACATAGCAAATGAATACCTGCTGCGTGATAACACTCAACTTTGAGGACACCCATACTTTTTTATATCTGCTTTGTTTACCTTCTTTATAACTGGCCTCCAGTGATCATGACAGCGCATGGCTTTGCTATTTCATTTATATTTCTCTTAAACAGTGAAGGAAACTTGAAACTCACTGTTTTTGGATTGGAGTCCAACTTCTGTAGGAACGGAGGTTTTTTATAACCTTTTACGCAAGCTTTCAATCCCTTCTCATCTTTTTTTCTCTCTCCAGTTTTACCTCTTCCATTGTGTTGTTATTCAGTCCTTATTTTCATTCTCAAAAACTGACTAAGGCAAATTTTCACTTGTTTAGATACATCTTTGATATTTGAGAGATGTCTCCACTAAAAATAACAAGTCTTTTCCTTAAAGTTCTTGGGAGTGAGAGTGATTTTCAACCACCGTAGTTGCAAGATTTTTTTTTTAATTATTATTATTTTTTAACACAGATAAAACAGTTTTTCTCTTTTCACTTTTTAAATATTTTTGCCAAGTTTAAACATACATGAAGGTATGTATGAAACTTGCAAAGGAGGTGAGAGAAGATGGGCAAAAAGTGAAAGAATAAGAGCAAGCTCTTCATGTTCCCCTTTCCAGAAGAATATATTTAGAGGTCAGAATAGCCAGCATAATTGATTCCTGCCAGAGGCAGTATGAATTTATATCTTTACCCTTGACTTGACTGTTAGCCTATATTTATTTAGCCATTTAAATTGTTGTAGGCATTTCTTTTGACCATCCCCTTGGCAGTCTCATTGTTGACACTTACACTTCACTTCATCCTCATTTGAAGTCATAATGGCTGGAAATATTTTTGAAAGAAAGTGTGTAGGCTACAACTAAATACTGTGTCACTCTAATTCCAGGTGTTAATGTTTTCTCAGTTAAAGCAAGCATTGTGTAGTATAAGGTATATTTCCTCATAGGGAAGTTCTGACTAAATATTTAAATTGTACTCTTGACATTACGTTAGCTGTGATATGCAAACTTAATGTTTTAAAGATGTAATTAAAGGTGTTAAGAGAGCCGAGTTGATTTTAAGGTCGCCAGAAGATAAAATAAAGGAATCCAGTTGCCTCTTATTGAAGGGGAGAGGGATCAATGTTCAGAAAAAGAATTTTGAAAATGAACAGGCCAAGCTATCATTTCCCCAGAGATCCTATTATTTAATACATCTGCTTTGTTTTTCAAACATTTCCTTTTAAAGTGTTTTAGAATTGATCAGAATCCCATTGTGTTTGAAGGCAAGGCAAAATTACAGTGCTAGCAGAGCTCATTTACTGATGCAGAGGTCCAGTAACATACTGTAGGGAGGAGCATGTGTTCCCTAGCAGTGTCGAGATGGCTGTAAAATATCCTGTCCTTCCAACGACTCTCTTTGAGCAGAAGTACTTTTTTTTAAAATCTAGTAAGGATAGGCTGTGGTCATTGAGGACTGCAGGTCTTTTGCTTCTGAGTAAGGTTTAGTCCCTAAGTCATGTCCCCTTAATGAAATAAGAAGCAAGGCAATTAGAGGTTAGATGCTTGAGAGTTAAATGTTTTAATCCCCAGTGTCCGGGTGGTTACCCTTCAGCATGGAACCACAGCTCAGCTGTTTGCTATTGAAGCTCCCTATGCTCCACAGTCACAGTCCAGTGCCCACTCCTGAAGGCAGGCCCATAAACCTTCCCTTTCAAGAGCAGAACATAGGTCACTCTTCCTCTTAAAACATCTTTCTTGTAAAGATCTGCTGCTGAACGCGTTTCCTGTAATTTACACAGTAGTTTTAACAGCTAAGGAACTCACCAGGATGTTGCAGAGCTCAATCTGTTGTTCAGTAACTGCTGCCTCTAAGCTATAGCTTAGCAGAGAGCACCCTGGTCCTTTGCTTAGGTGGAGACCGTTTCACTGTATAGAAAAAATTGCCAGGATTCATAGTCCAAAGAGAGTGTGCACAGGTAGCATGCCAAGTGCTGTACTGTATTAACCAGCCTTCGGGTACATAAACAATCACTCATGGGTTTGGGCCTGGCCCAACCTTTCTGTCCCTTTTCCTTCTCAACGTGCTCTGCACTCATACTCTGTTTTCCTTTTGTTCTTAGACACCTTGCTTGGAAGAACACCAAGTTTCAGGCTCCCAGGGAGACCTGGATGTGAAGTTATTCAGGCATCTCAAATCTCTGTAGCTTCTGGGTATGTGCAGAAGCGGCCTTTATGCTAGGGGAACTTTGGAGTGAGAAAGTGAGACCCTGAGAAAGCTCAGATGCCTTTGAAGAAGGCAGTTTGGTCACAGATGGGCAGAGCCTTCTAGAAAAGGGGTGTTGATTTGAGGACTGGTCAAAGACAAGGGCATTGGAGTAATTCAAAAGTTACTGGTTTCTCAATTGAAAGCAGCTGTTTCTCAGTCAACAGACAGTAATCAACCATTTGTATGCCCCTGTGCTCTTGTAGGGGGTAGACTGAGCAGGTGTAACTGCAACTGGTGGTGGCCGTACTGTGTTGCGTGGCAACGCGTACCTGCCGAGATCGCACATCACACCTCCTGCTTTTGTTTTCTGGCCCTAGGGAATCTGGCACCAGTTCCCAGAGCAGACTCAAGTTGGCTGTATCAGGGACCAGTGCTTCCTGTACATTACTCTCAAGAGTTGGATACCTTCTGATGGGAATCCATGTCTTGTTCTGGGAATCATTAACTCAGAATTGAGAAGAATCTGTTTGAATAGTAACTGAGTGCACAAGTGTTTTCAGACCTGCACAGTTTTTTGCTCACTTTCTCTTCCTTGTTCTGGCTGATGAACGCTTTAGTTACCACATTAAAAGTGGAATAGTGTCAGCAAGAGGCTGTGCTGCTTTGGGGACTTCCCCAGTGGCAGGCTGTTAAGGGTTGCACAGCTGTGCGATTGAGAGTGTAGGCAGTAACACGCCGGGTGCTTTCCGGCAACTGCAGCAGTTGGACAGACTCCTCAGCTTTGGGATGAGTAACTCGATGCTACGGTTCCATTTGTGTCTCCATTGCCATTCCCTCCCTGCACCCCCTCCCAAGTATAGAGGCATTTACTAATTCTATACAGGATCAGCAGATGCACTGCACTTCCCTTGTAATATAATTGTTATTGGTGATTGAAATGGAAATAGCACTATAAAACAGCAAGAAGACCTCAGTGACTTCTCTTCAGCTATTTTCACTATGTGGGGATTACCTGTATGTGTGGAGTTCTATCTAGTACAGCCTACTGCCTGACAGTGGTGTGTTTCTGCTGCTGTTTACTGTCCAAAACATCGTAAAGACTGAAACTGCTGTGGTTTTGAAGGGTCTGTGGCTATAGTTTCGGAGATGTGTTTTGTTGTGGTTTTTTCCCCCGATAAACTAGTATGAAACTTGTTGCCTCAGGAGGGCAAGTCAAATGAATTTATAAGAGGCTGTGCACTGTCGTATAGCAACATTTCAGCCTTATGCTTAGGGGAAATTGACTGCAAGGATGAGGAAGCAGAGCCATGTATCTGCAGTGGTTGTGGCTGGATTTCTCATCCCATTGCTTTCTGCTGAAGCGTTAAATACTGACTATTGCTGGAGACAGGATATTAAACTTAGTGTAATCATGTATGTGCTTCTCAGAGCTTTTGCTTCCTAAGAAGTGAATGAACTCCCTTATTATAAAACTTCTGTTCTAGTCCTTGTAATTAAATAATATCATAAAAATATTGTATAATGTATCCATAATTTCTAGTTTTGACTTACAAAGGCAAGTTTAAATCTGCCCATAACTCCCTCCTGCTGTGCTTAGGAGCTGGCAGACAATGTAAAATGCTTTGTCAGCAAAGCAAAACAAGTAATTAGAACTAACTTTCTGTTGCACTGGGATGAAACCATGATATTCTTTCCACCTCAGTCCCAGGATTTCCTATAGACAGACTTCAATGTTTGATGAATTATGATTTTGAATTAGTTCTACAGACTCTGTAACCTGGTGAGCCCATCAATTTTTAATTTTTTTTTTTGTAGCTCTCAGCTTCATATACCCATCCGTATCCTGTTCTAGCCTCATATCAGGCCAAAAGTTGGTTGCAAACCTCTTCACGCTGTTGCTTTGTTTTTTCCAGGAAGGAAACTGGTGTTGGGGCTTGAAGGGAGCTATAGGATGCATAGACATTGAAACTACTTGGTACTAGACCAAGTGTGAGCAAAGATGCCAGAGGATCTACTGAAGTGCTGTGCTTACAGGGTCAGAACATAGCAGCTACATCACTGAGACTACCTCTATATTAATTAAAAAGATTAAAAAGGTGCAGGCTAAGTACAGCATTCTCTGGCTTCTGCTGCCAAGTGGCAGGGTATGGTTCTTGTCCACAGTGGCTAAACTGCCAGCCCCCTGCCAAAACCCGGGTGCCCTTGTCCAGCCTGCCTGCTGGGAATGGTTCTGGCACCTGCTTCATCCTGTGTTGTCCAGGAGAGTACGAGGTGGCCTGGGCCAAAACTCTGAAATGTGCTAATTGTTAAACAGTATGGCCAGTACTGGAGTCTCTTGTTAACAAGACAAGTTAACCTTGTCTGTCTTACTAGTAGTCATTTAGCTCAGCATATGTTAGCTTCCTGACAGATTTATTTTTTTTTAACCATATAACCATAGAAATGTTGGTTGGAAGGGGCCTCTGGAGGTTGTCTAGTCCAACTTCCTGGATGGAGCAGAATGCAGCTGGCTCAGAATTAATGAGTCCTAAAGGCAGCTGCAGGGATATAAAAAGTTCTATTTCAGTGAGAAATGCAATTTTTTTTGCCCTTGCTTTCAGTGGGATTTGGCAGAACCCTGTGGTAAGTCCGTAGCGCTAGGTTGTGTGTCCTACTCAGTGAGTCTAGCATGTCATCAATCCTAGACAAACTTTTTGCCTGGATAAGTATCAGCACTGCTTGCCTCTGCAGTGCTGCGGGTGGCATGGTGGCAGCTGCGCATCCTCTGAGCAAGTTCCAGCTGTCCTTGGTCTCTCCTCAGTTCGTTAAGGGTACACTTTCTCCTTAATTACATGCAATTCATGTTATATTTCCACCTCTGCTGCTAAATTTCTGCTTGAATACTTTGCTTTATAATCTACTCAACCTCAGGAGTATATTAGGCATCTCATTTCTTAATGTGGGAAGGAAGGAGTTTGGGAGGCAATTGGTGTCTCTGACTGGAGTGGGGAATTTCTGAATTCCAGGCATTTATTGAGCACTAAATTGGTATATGGTCTTCATGACTTCATTGTCTTTTATCTGTCTGTAATATTGGAGTTATCAGATGGATTTCTTGTAGGGGTGATGTGAGCGCTGATTAGATCACATATATTTGGCAATGGGAACTGTAGTGTTCAGAATTATTTCTTCCTACTCGGTTTCATCCCTGATTGTGAACATTTCTTCCTCCCATGGCAGCCAAGGGAGGGACCAAGTGAGGGTGTTTGAAAAGAAACTTCCATTTTTTCCTTGTTTGAAATTTTACAACATAACCTAGAAATCAGCGATGCTATTGACACCGAAATGGGAAAAATACTCCCTGAAAGCAATCTGTTACACATTATTCTAGCAAAATAACCATCTCCATACATGTCAAGTTAGAGTATGACTTTTGATGGTTTTTTTCTTTCTTACGGCTTCACTGTCTCCTAAATAATTATATCTAATTTCATACCAAGTGGTTATTCAAGACCAGAATTGGCAATTTATGGGTACTTCTAAGTAAAAATGACTTTGGAGATTATGACTGCATATTCTGCAGTTGGATGTTTCAGTGCCCCATTGCCTCTGTTCCTGTTACAGGTGCATGTGACAGCATTGCAGCGATGAGTGGAATTTTAAAGAGGAAGTTTGAAGAAGTTGATGGCTCCTCACCTTGTTCCTCTGTGCGGGAATCAGATGATGACATTTCTAGCAGTGAAAGTGCTGACAGTGGTGATAGTGTCAATCCATCCACTTCTAATCATTTTACCCGTAAGTACTCAAGTTACGTATCTAAAGAATTCTTCCTGTTCCTCAGAATAAAATAAATTTTATGGTTAGATAAACATGATGGTTTTAAATTGAAGAGATGATAAGATGGACTCTCTGTGGTGTTCAGTTTGTGACTTGCTCGAAATGACTTAACAAGAAGGCAAAAGGGTTGCAAGTTTGCTAACCATATAAAACTATTTGTCACTGTAAAAACTTGAAGTCACTTGGAAGCCCCTACCTATTTGCTATTTGAATTATGTAGCTGTTTGTAGTTAACGTTGGGAGTTGTGCTTAAGGTATTTCAAATAGGTACTACAGGGAATGTGCTTTAGGTAAGTTTGTTTATTTTCCTTAGATAAGTGTAGTGCAGCTGTCAGCTATCTACAGTATTGTATTGGTAAGAGTTCTTCTCCAAAGAAAATAATAAGCTTTCTTTTATTTGGAATTGAGGAACATTGTGTGTGGGACACACTATTGCAGTAGTTTCTATTCTTCATGTAGGGGAGGGTATCTCTGTACTAGGCAATGGTTTTGTGTGCAGATAAGAATTTGGTTTTAAGTTAGCAAAGCTGTGTGCGCAGCATATATATCTAGGAAGAATCAATTTACAGTTTATGATATTTGTTTTAGGTGGTTATACGGTTTTAATAGTGAACTGCATGTTTTAAAAAGCAGGGGTTTGCCTCCTTCAACTCTGTTGGATATAGATCTCCCCACTGGAGTTAGTCTCTATAAAGCTATTTTCCTTAAGACTGTGGGCCAAGGAGTAGGTGAGGCTCCTCATCACTGCCCGTACACAATGTGATCCTTATAACTATGTGATTTAGATTGTGCCTAGAAATCATGTTTGTAGCATGTGATATGAATGTTCTTACTACTGATTTGTCTACCAAATGCTGCTGTGCAGTTTGAGCTAGGGTTTGGATGTGAAATCGATGGTCTGAATCCTCTTTGATCTAGTATGGAACACTCCTGTGCAAAAGGTTACACAGGCACAACTTTTCAAATGTGTTTACATGCAACAATCTTGATGTGGTTTATTATATTTAAGATGCAGTACTAGTTGGGGAACCTATTCTATTGAAATGCCACAAAGGAGTAAGTGACCCAGTAAATCTCTTTGGTGGTATTAAGAAATAGTTTGGTGACAATATTATCTGCATGCTGATCTTTTAACTTTTGCATCTGTTTAAGGACTTAGATGATTATTCATCATAGACTGAAAGCAGTTCTTTTACATCAGACAGTCATTGCCACCCACATAGAAGACAGCAATTTTATTGTGACTACACAGATAATACAAAGAAGGCTCGTAATTCAGGGGAGAAACTTGGAAGTTGTAATACATGCATGTAACGATAAGCTTTGATTGTAGTTGACACAATAAATAATTTAGCTTGTTAATAAAATATGTAAGGGAAACCACAGCATTTCAGTGTTATGATTAATGATCCATATAACTGAGATGTTTGTGGCCAGAGTAATAAATGTTTATCTGTGCGCACACTCACACACACACACATATATATAGAAATTGTACATATTACATTTTTTAAATACATATATATACATCAGTTGGCGATATGGAAATAAAGTAGCATGTGCATTGATACTACTTTTTAAAAAGTATTGTCTTTAGTATAGATGCAGCAGCCCAAATTCCAAGAAATCAATACAGAATAATCCCAGTATTATGTAAGGCTGGTTTGGGAAGAAAAGAATTGAACAGGTGGCCTCGGTGCTGCATTTGAATAGGCAAATCTCAAGGTCCTCAAGGAAAAGGCTTTTGGAGACTAGTTTCTGTGCCACTGGAACGTGGCATCTTTCAGTGTCTAAAATTCTGCTTTGCTCTTACTGTAATGCAGCGTACTTGCAGGAGCTTGATAAAGGTGGTAATTTTTTATTGGTAAGAAAATAGAGGATGTTGATGCTCAGATGAAGTATAGAATGGAAAGGTGGTTTTATCCCTACCTGATTACTCGCATCTCGCATCCAGACTCTCTTCCAGTGTACATCATTATTTTGTAACTTTACCAAGGACGCTCCATGTTGCACTTGATGGGGAAGTCAGATTTTGTTAATTTATTGTTAAAATGCTGCAAGTAGATTTTGCACCTTCTTCTTCTTTCTTAATATTAAAGCATATCAGTTACATGTTTACACAATTGACATCTACCAGTTGAGCAGTGTTAGAAAAATCACTTAGCTAGCCTTAGGCACATCTGCTATATATAAGAGCAACTCTGCACTAAAAAGGTGAGTCTTAGTGATGATGTATGATAGTAAAAGTTAATATGTGTTTGCAATAAAAATTAATCATGTTTATATTTAAAATAAACGCAAAGGAGTAAAGATACTTGACAAATGCTGAAAGATGTTTTTAACTTGATAACTGACTACCTCTAGAAAAAACAGGGTTTTTGTTGAGATTGGCTTTTTATTTTGTTTTATTCTTCTCACATTTTCTTGAGTCTTCATGTGCTTTGATTCTGGAAAGAATGTTTTAATTAGACAATTGGTGAAATTTTTATACACACAGGATTTGTTTTCATTTTGGTTTGTATCAGTTGGTTGACATCAGTTGTGTGTGTGATGCTGGATGCTCTTCAGTGCATGAGCACTTTTCTTTGTATGTACTTAAATTTTTTTTTTAACTTCTAGATTTTTTAAACAATATTATTTGAAAAAGCATATTTTGAGTTCTAGGAAGTGATAAAAAATGAACTGATCCTACTGAGGTACTTGGCCCTGTCTTGTCAAAGCAGAATACGTGGAAATTGTCAATGTTCATATCTCATGAATACAGGTGTCTTACAGAGCTACTAAGTGGTGCTCACTGGAAAACTACATGCAGATGTGTTGTACAACAATGAAACTGTTAACAGTGTACATTGAAAGGTGTTTTGTTCATTCTTTAAACACATTCATCTCCCAAAATAAAAGATAAGAGCTTTCCTATGTTGAATATTTGAATCCGTACTTTTAAGGGCATATGGAAAGGAAGAGTTCTGTGAGACTTTTTCAGTAAGCAGACTGAAAAGAGCCAGTGCAGAAGAAAGACTGGCCAGATTCCTTGCGTGTGTTACATGCCTGAGTACCTCCTTGATGGAGGTTATCTTTCTAAGCCATTTCCTGACACTTTGTACCATTTTCTTTTCTCTTTTGTGAGACACTGTCAGATCCTGTGTACTGTCTTCCTTCTGGTCTGTTTTCATATAAGTAAATCTGAGGTTCAGTATAAACTCTCTTTTACTGACTGGAAATGTGCGGATTGTGGGTGACCTGTAGTCAACGCTGAGATCTGTATGATAATTCTTTAACTGAGCTTTTAAAAAAAGCCTAATGTGGCTCTCTAAGTCTTATTTTTCCTTTCTAATTGACCTGACAGATAATTTTTTAATCGCTTGTAGCTACAACTCTTTCAGTGCTTCAGCAAGCAGGCAGTTTGTGTATAAATCTATCTAGAATAGCTGATGCATCTCAGTATTTACACAACCCTTGAAACAATATGTGTTGGGTCAGATAAACAAGAACCTTTCAGCTATCCTGCTCCATTAGCCTTAAGGTCAGTTTAACCTGCCAGCTAAATGAGGCACACAGCTGCTGTGGATCATTCAGGTGGGGCAGAACCACCAGAAGATAGCTTTGATCTCAACAATTAACCCTGTAGTGTGATGGCAGAAAACACATGACTGAGGTGTCCCTAAATGCTATCTGTTGTGACTACTACACAGGGATAAGTACAGAGTTTCTTTAACAATATATCCATTTAAATAAATCAAGACAGCAACAACAACAACAAAAAAATCCCTAGCCTAAGTTACAGGCGTCTTTTTCTGAGTCAGGAAATGAAATTACAGTCCATAAAGCATAGACAACTGTTACCAGGTTCATAACCAAAAAAAAAATAAATGTAGTATTTCTTGGTCAGGTATGTGTGATACACTTCTGCACATTTTTAAATCTCTTACCAAATGGTGATGAAGTGCCTTCATTACCACTGGCAGGTATAATCCCCACCATCTTTTTTACTTACTTTTCTCAGTCTATTGAGGTCATTTCAGTTTGATTCAGCAGACCATTAGGCACACCACAGATTTACCTTAATGGATGCCAAAGCATATTACTAACCAGTCCACATACCTGTCCCATTTCATGGCCCCTCCTCTATATCAGAAAGAGGGGTGTTCATCTTCAAGTAGCAGTCCAAGCATGCACGTGCAGTATTAGTCAGGGCTAAGAATATTTTTCCCCTTTTTCCTTAGCGGTACGTGGCATACGGGGTGGGAGCACACCTAATGCCATTTCAGCTCCTTTAAATTGCCATGTTGAGCTAGGGCACCCTGCTGCTGTGTTTCATCAGCTCCACAGCAAGTTGTCTTTGGAATTGCTGTTCAGGCTGTCAGTACAACGCCCTGACAGTTCCTATAATTGTGTGTGCTGGGTTCCATGCTCCAGCTCAGGTGTGGGGGATTCTTCCTGCCTTGTGGAGGTACCTGTCCCTAAACGCTTGATCTATTTTTCTGATAAAGAAAAATATCCAAATTTAAGTTGCAGAATTTCATGCAATTGAAAGACCTGGGAAGACCTCATCAAGTCCTGTCTTTTGCACTTTGGTGCTGGTAAAAACTCCCCATACCACATTAATTACAGACGCATCTCTTAAGAAACATACTTTGAGGAGCTGCTGCTTTCCTCTGCCATTTCAACTTCAGTGTAATGTAGCTGAAACTTTCAGAGTAATGCCTTTATTGCAGAGGCTTCTCTTCTTCACCTGCAGAGGCAGTCTAGTTGATATCCTCCATCAATTATCTGTATCTTGCCATTAACATTATCACTGTCATTAGCAAGGTTATCCTGCAGCCAGCTGTAATCATAGATCCTGTCATTCTGCTAATTAGGATACTGTCTTTAAGAGTATTGGATGCCTTAGGTTCATTATGAATGTGGCTGGTCAGTAAAGGTTCTGAGAAAACCTCTTGGTCTCTAAATGCTCTTGCCATCTTTTGATTTTACCGTTAAAGATAACAAGGAATTTGAAAATATAAATACATCCCCATTGCACTTCTTTCTATATGCCCTTGAAAGTACTGTTTTGAATATTCTAGGGTTGCTAGCATATTGAGGTTGCCTCATCTATGTGGCCATGCAGAACTTGGAAGAAGGTATCAAATCTTTTGAAATCCTTAGGAAGGTCTAGCTTCTCTTAAATTATCTTTATGTGAAGGATAAAGTTTTTTTATTTGGTGTGAGGTCAATAGCACAAGGCATTACCTGAGCTTTGAGGTTAAGCTGCGTGTTTAATGCTGGTTAATGATAGAAATCTAAATGAGTTAAAATGGTGATGCTGGCTTATTATGGGAAAACACTTAGAAGGTGTAGCTAAATGCAGGCATTCTTTTTTCATGGCATCTTGCAATTACTTATGTTGCCTGCAACCAGGCTTGGAGTTTCCTTGTTAATGAGGAATACATTCTTGTTGTTATTTGTTGACTCATGTTACAAAATGCAAACAGGTTGAGAGAGTCTTAGTTTTGATTTTAAAATAAGTCGGCTCATCTGGGCAGTAAAAAACAAGAAATGCAAAGAAATGCAGTGAAATGTATTGCAATGTCTTTGCTCAAATACTCATACAGAATGACAGGGCAGGGTATGCCATGACAAGATCTTGCCTGCTGTCTTTCATGTGGAAGAACGACTATTGTAGAGGGAGTTTTAAAAAAATCTAAAGCAGGGTTAGGAGGTACGCTCCCACTGGTTTTTAGAAGGATTTGTGCAACTAATTCTATTTCTATATTTTTTGAAAGTTTTCTCCTATAAACTAGTGCATTTCATATACTATACAAACAGAGGGACAGTTTTTGCCTTGCATGATGTTTTTGTTGGCTTAGATAACATACAAAGAAAATTTTTTTGTTGAAGATGTTCATGACAGATACGCAAAGTATGTTTGCAAATGCAAAGTCACGGACAGCTAAATGGGTAGTTCTTTTTGTATCAAATGGCTATTCACTGAAATCACCCCTAAGATGGGACAAAGGATTGCCTGTAGTGTCTTAGGAGAGTTCAGCAAATACAGTTGTTATGCATGGGTGTTCCTGCAAGGATCCGTGGTAGCAGCTTTCCTCCTCACACTGTTCGAAGCTGGGGCCAAGGTCAGAAATAATCATCTATGAAACAGCAGCTGGCATTTAAAGTAAATGGTGAGGCAGAGAGCAGTTCACCATCTCCACTTTTCCCCGCAGGCTGATTATATTTGCAGAATGGAGAAACTGGACTAGTATGATGAATGTCACAGAAAAGTGTTCTGGAAATAGAGGGTGCTGAGGAAGTAAACTTAAAGCTTGCACTGAAATATTAGTAAAATTCCAGCTTTTAGCATGCATCCCAAGAATTTAACATTTCTGTGAGATTTTAGACAAAACTCTGACAGCGAGGTAAAACGTTTAACTAAAGTACGAATGAAAAACCTCTCCTATTCATGTCAAACTTGTCTGTGAGCTAGTATTTTTCAAAAACCTTTTCAAATGTGACATAAATAAATGTAGCATTAGGCAGGCATTCCCATCGAGCCCCTCCTGTGAGGTGAATTTAGCTTTGGCTTTACCCGAGAGGAAGGTATCAGAAGGATGGAGCAGTGAAGTGCTGCTAGGGTAGGTGTTGCTGTTCCACAGCATTGTTCCTGTCCTGTCTAATTTCCACTACTCAATTTACACCTTTCTGAGTATGCAGTTCCCTTCAAGACTTCCAGGTTCAAATTTATTTCAGAGAATACCTCCCTGCCCTCAAGCCCACATGTTTCTTTGGGAGGGTATATTGTATGTCACAGCATTTCCTCTTCATGTGGATTTCCAGCATGTAGGAAAAGTGTTTCATCATTAAGCGTTTAAAATTTATAAATTTAGTGTTTGCAGACTCTTAGAAAAATACCTTTTGGGAGGTAGCGGGGTAGAAGGACAGGTAGGAGACAGAGGTAGAAGCAATTTCTTGAATATGACCTTTTCCCAAGTTTTTGTTTTCTGTGAAGATTGCGAAGCAAGCTGGCTTTTATAAGTGATGTCCTGACCTGGATTACCATGATGGATTAGGTTTTGCTGTTCTGTGGTGTTAGACTTGATGAAGCACTGCGTGGGAAAGTCATGGAGCAGGTGGAGAATGGTGTTAATCCTTCTTGCCATAGTGGTGTATATGGCACTAAGAGTATGTAAAAAGCAGACAAATGCATAGTAGAGTATAAGAAAAGCAGCATTTCCTCTGGTCTAAGATAGAGCTTTAATCCAAAAGGCTGCTTCATACACGTTTTTTCCAGCCTTTTGAAATTTTCATGTGCCGAAGATATTTCTGCACTGGTGACAATGAATTGCTTTGCCCTCATTGATGCAAGAGTGCTAGTAATCTGCCGGGTAGCCATATGGTTCACATTTATTTTAATGTGTCTTTGACATCAGGAGAATAGCTGAGACGGCAGAAGAAAGTGCTTATGTTCAGCCAGAACTGAGATTATTTATGTTTCGTAATCAAAGAACTACCAGTTTTCTCAGTAAAAAATGTTTGAAAAGCATGATGGGCTTAAGATGTCATTCCCATCAGGATTTTGTAAAACTAGGAAGCAGGCTTTGCATTTCATAGATGAACACAGCCGCAGCGGGATCTCTTCCCGGGTGGGGGGGGCTGGGTTCTGTTTCGGCCGCTAAACGTGCAGAAGGAAACACTCTGTCTTTCCCTGGTTTCACACTGCTGTAGTGCCACTGCCCAGAGAGCAAAATGAGGATGTTCAAAGGCAAACAAAAAGTGCAGATGTACAGTGCATTATATGTGTGTGAGAGCAGTTCAGGAAAACTTCGTTTCAGTCTGCCAGCACATTATTACTGTTGCTTGCCTGTTTCATCAGCTATAATTTATTCATATACAAATGAGACTTGGATGTTTCTCATAAGAGTACACTGGACTGCTAGTGTAAATATTGATTTTCCCCTTTGGAAAACTACTTTTCTTGGGATTTGGGAGTTGGGTGGGCCCATGATGACATATGTTACCAAGACATAAGAAATATATTATGAATAAATACGATAAAACCTGAATTTTTCAAATGTGGAAAGAGTTGGGGGGGGGGTGTCTTTCATTTTTCACAAATTCACAAATAGATAAATAATTGTGATTCTCAGGGGAGAGAGCAGAAAATACAGCTTGAGGTGGAGAAGGAAGGGGCACCAGAAGCAGCTGCAGAACTTCATGCCAGCTGTGGGAGGAGGCAGTGGCTGGGGCTGTTGGGTGCAGG
>NW_008794888.1:1116264-1121799 GCF_000699145.1 Aptenodytes forsteri | reverse complement strand
GGGGCTGTTGGGTGCAGGTGGCACCCGCCAGTGTCTTCCCCCTACACCTCTCTGGGCTGGGGGCTTCCTAGCTCGGTTGGTTCCCGTGGGTGGGAAGGGCTAGGGGATAAACAGCTCACCCCCGCCTGCAGAGGTCAGTAGGAATCTCCTCTCCTTCTAGCTTTCCGCTCCATGCTCTGCAAATACTTGGTACGGGGTAGGGAGAGGAAAGAAGGGCGCACAATTTCAGAAGTTAGAGAGCTGCTGATACATAGCTTTGAATAGTCTGTGGAAAATGAGCTAGTAATAAAATTCTTCAGTCTCCCAATAATACATAAAATGAAAAAGTATTTGCAATGCAGAAGGTAAGTGCAAAAAATCTTATAATTATGAGCCTGTTTGTAGGAATAAGGTGATGGCAACCATTATTTGAAACTAACTTAGCAGCAGGACTTGGTGGTTTCTTCCATAGAACTGCAACACTAAGGAGACAGTCTCTAACCATAGTGTTCTAGTTACATTAAAATATATTATGAAAATACTGACACTGATTTGTTATAAATCTGTCTTGCTACATCTTTCTTCACCCTTGTCTATTCACACATTCAGCTAGACATATATATAAACTTTTCTGCCATATAAATGGTTTCATTCCCTTTTATTAGCTGTTGATGAACAAAGGCCCTTCTTTATTCTCTAACCTCACGTGACTTGAATTGCTCTCATTTTTCTTACCTTCTTCATTGAGGAATCTTTTTCCAAACCCAGAAAGTATTTCCTCGCTTGCTATGCTTGGTGACAGAACTCCAGCACTGTTGTATGTTGTACAATGCTTTGTACAACATACTTTAGCCGGGATGAATCTGACAGGGAAGTTTTATTGTCAAACTGCTATTCATAATATTTGCCCTTCTCCCATTAATTGTCATTGTGACGGAGATCTATGCGACACAGCAGCCTAAACGAGAAAGAACAGCAGCCATGGAAGTTATTTTACAGAACAGTTTTATTTTTTAAGGCTATTGTTATTTTCATGATAGCTGGGTTTTTTTTTTCACATTGATACTTTCTTCAGTTTTGATTTTAAAGTTTTATTTTTAGGGTATCTTTGAAAAATGAATTAGTGGGGTGGTGCCTCCTGTTTCATGCAGACATACGGGGGACACTGTGTCTGGAAAAATGCATTTAATGCACTTGATCAAGTACCTATATGCTTAAAAAAAAATGTAAGGAACACTTAGTCTTTCTGGAAAAGGATCCGTAAACCATCTTGTATGCCATTACTGTTAGCCACGGGGTGATAAAAATTGTGCTTTTTGTTTTGATAGATAAAATGTTCGCATTTTAAATTGCAACCAATTAAATAAAAATGATGGTAATAAACGTTATGACTTAGTGTCCCAATGTAGGAGATGGTCCTCAACTATATGTATAATCTACCACCTATGGGAACAACCATAGTGATGTTTGTGTGTTTATTCTGTTTTTAATCTTTGACAATTGATCTCCCTGCTTCTAATAAACCACAGGTTAGGTAAGATAGGCTTACTGAGTCAAGCCTTAATCTGTGCAATTTGGAGGGGTGGGGGGTGGTAATGTGTAGAAAAAGGTTGTCTTGAATTAGACAAAGCTCGTTTCACGTCGGTGTGCAGCCTTATGAATAAATCACTGAAATCTCAGTTTCTTGAATGACTGCTGAACAATTATCTCTATTCTGTACTATAGTCGATGACTGAAAAAGGACCTTACTGAAACACTGAAAATGGAAGGGCTATAATAAAAAAAACTTGATACCTAGCGTTTAGGCGTTGCCCCATTCTGCAGGTCTCTGGCTCGCCATACAGGTGTTCTTAAATTTTGGAAACCTTAGAGATCCCTTGTATGTTCAATAGCCAGAGAAGTGCATAAACCAGGAATTGTGAGAAATGGCAGAAATACCGTATGTAGTCATGAAATAAATTATAACTGCTGTGGATACAGAGAATTCTTATGAGGGAGAAAGGTTAATAACTGAGAAAAAGATGAATAAACGCATCCTACTGTGTATGTGTGCAGGCACATCAGGAACAAAGATAGCAAAAGGGTAAGCACAAAGGATGTGTTAACCGCGCCTGGGTTAAACAATTGTTTGCAATTAAAAGCTTTCCTTTAACTCTTTTGGCCTCACCTTTAGGAATTTTGTTTACAGATGATTGCCAGTTTTGCCGTAAATGGTCTGTGGTGCAGATGACCTGTGCTGTGGCTGTTAGCTCGGGTCGAGTGCTGCACGGATGGGGCTGTGCTGTGTCCAGATACAGCCCTGAATCTGCAGCAGCTGCTTTTGCAGGGCAAGGAGCTGATAAGCCTGCAGGACCTGACTTGACCCATGAGGAGGCAGGCCAGTTGCAAGCAGGTTCTTAACTTGGGCTCTGCTCTGCTAAACCCAGAAACTGAGCCACTCAAACATCAAATGCCAAAAATGAAAATTTCAGCAGCTGGTATTATTTCAGGTGAGGAATTCTGACAGTCCTGTTTGAAGATATCTATGTCTGAAGACCTTGTTCGGATATAGTGACCTTTTCTGAGAGATAGTTCTGTAGCAGTAATTATGTTCTTAACAGTGTCATCTTTCCCTCTGATAATAGATATATTTTATGCATTACAGTACTTATGTATCTGTCAAAAATATTTAATTCCATATAATCTTGAAACATGGAACTAAAAATTATATTAATTGTTTAAATACATGAGAATGGAGTATTTTTTTCCTTCCATGGAATATATCAGACTTGTAGTATATAAATGTGTTAAAGATCATGTGTGATCCATAGGACAGTTTTAGGTGATGATGAATATTCCTATTCCCTCTGGCATCCTCGCTTGCCATGAACTGCTAGACCCAAGATCGTGACGTTCGTTTTCAAAAACCACCTTCTAGTTCCTGTTGACAGTGTGTGTCCAGCAGATGCTAAAACAACACATCTCTGCCTAGCAGACTCTGCCTGGAGTCAGTATCACCCTTTTTGCGCAGAACAGATGATAGTGGCATTCACTGATACCACTTGTTGCACAGGCAGATGGCATGTAAATACTTTTTTGAGACTGGCCAAGCAAGGAAGCCGTTACTAGATCTCTTCTGGAAAAGTGTGGTGTTTACACTCTCTTTGGAAAAATTTTTAAGTTATGAGCTTTTGCTTCCCTGCAAAACCTTTGAAACTGACTCCAAAGAGGCATGCAAGCCTTGCACAATCTGTGTCCCTCATTCTGAAAGGAGCTTACTAATTGATTAATGTCAGTAGATTTTGTCTGGGCATATGTTCGTGCTTTCCGATATATTAGAAAATACGTATTTTGTATGTCCTTCTGCTCTGTCTTGAGTTAAGCAGTGTCCTTAGCAGTAATTACAACTGATCTGAACATATTATTTAAGGTACAGTGCATGCAAAATAACATATGCCCCTGACTCTTGATAAGATGATCTGAAAATCTGAGTTCTGGTTGGCTTGAAGCAAAAGGACGGAATGAGGTAGAGAGCACTTTGTCCCTGATGTTGGAAAATGTTCAACATTTCCATTCAATATCTAAGAATAATTTTTTTGAGGTCACATTAAGGCAGCCTTCTGCTCAGAGATTTTAGGAAGTATAGTAGAGGAAGAACATAGTGCCTTTGCGGTGCCGGCTGCTTCTTTTCGTGTCCTTGGTTACTGAGGTGGTCACAATTCTCCAGTCCCCTCACTGACATCTCTAATCTATGCTTGTGGGTAATCAAATAAAATTCTGTAATCTTTTGCAGTTCCTGACTGATCTGTTCTTGCAAACAACATTCTCATAACTATGAATATATTCTTACTACTTCCTAGCAGTAACATAGAAGACATAACTATAGAGTTATTCACAGAGCCTTAGCTCTTCCCTTTAATGAGCTCTTGGGTGAGACAGAAGCAAACCCGAAAGGTAGGATGTGTTTCAGAAAAAATAAATCATGTGTAATCTGAGGGCTCTGAATATTTACATGCTTGTTTACTTACACAGATTATCATATAATTTGTCTAACTATATTTATTAACTATAATGTTAATAAATAAAACCATGAACTTTAATGACATTTACAACAAATGCATGTCAGCTGTCACACTGTCTTCAATACAGTTGTATAGTGCTGGATTTCTAGTGCTGGTGGTGTTGCAGTTACAGTATGCCAGCATTTTCTTGAAGTTCAGCTTAATTCTATTTTAACACAGTTTTTGTCAGTGATATATTAAAAAAACCCAAGCAAACAACTTTGATGGTGTGGCATTGATAATTTAATTACTAAAAGTGATAAGAACTATAAAAAAGTTGAAGAAATGCATTAATGGGTTCTTTAAGACAGCTCATGACAATTACAGTCTTACTGAGAGAGACTGCTGACCAAACTTTTAGGCATAAATGTACGGCAATGTATGAAATAGATGTTCTAAATTTTGGCAGCGCACACGTGGGCACCACCACCCCTCCCCAAAAATCCACATAGTGGAAAAGCTCATTCATGTAATCTAGTTTTTATCATAGATGACATTCTTTTTTCAGCTGAAGTAATTAGATCGCAGAGTCTTCTGCCTGGCTTCATTTAACTATTAATATCAGTGTGTGAGTAAAACTTAAGGTTGATTTCTTTATGTATAGAAAGTAGCATGATTCTTTATGTATAGAAAGTAGTATAGAAAGTCATATGAAAGTAGCATCTCTTCCATAAAGAGATTGACAGACTTAAAGAAATGGCAGCCCTTCTTTTGCAGCTTTGGTTATCCCTGCCAGTACGCAGCCATGTCAGGAGTTCCATAGCTGAGGTCTAAACCAAATTACTATAAACGTAGACCTTATGTGGTAGATACTGAAGTTTACAGATGAAGATTCAAAGGCATTTGCTAGCTTGTGTGATTTACAAGCACAATTACCTTCTGTTTCCTCCTGAAGCATATATATATATATATATTTAAGATTAACCTTCTATCTTTTCTTTCCTTTAATATTTTACTATAGTTTTATCTCTCATTCCGTTTGTGGCTGGGTCTTCTACTTAGTAAAAAAGCTGCTTGCCCTTCAGTAGCTGTCAATATTTCTTCCAAAATAGAGGCAAGATCCAGTTGAGATCCAAATAACATCAATACTGTTAGATCAGAAATTGGATACATCCCAGAATGATTTAGATACCTCCTTCAGCAGAAGCAGGATTTTTTAATATGCACTTTCCTGTGTGTAAGAGCATATAGGCAGTGAAGGTTGTGACTCAGAGTATTTGCTTTCATGCTAAACTGAAAGAGAATATCACAATATCAAAATTATCCCGTCTTCCAAACTCTAAAAATTTGGTTTTATTAAAGATAGTTTTGTTTTGAAACTCTGGCATATATGAAAAAGAACATTAGTACATTAAAGCAGTATTTAATATCATGCAAAATTGACACACCCCTGTTGCGGTTTAATGTGGCAGGCAGCTAAACAGCACACAGCCGTTCGCTCACTCCCCCCCTCAGTGGGATGGGGGAGAGACTCGGGGAGGGAAAAAAAAAGTAAAATTCATGGGTTGAGATAAAG
>NW_008794888.1:1080449-1116123 GCF_000699145.1 Aptenodytes forsteri | reverse complement strand
GCTGGCAGGGCATGAGAAGCTGAAAAGTCCTTGACTAGTGTCAGCACTACTTAGCAACAACTAAAACATCGGTGTGTTATCAACATTGTTCTCATACTAAATCCAAACCACAGCACTGTACCAGCTACTAGGAAGAAAATTAAAATTAAACCAGGACAACCCCTGTCAACTAGTGTCTTCTAATAAGATAACCCTCCTCCCCCTCTAAAAGCTTCCTATAAATATTTTTGACAGGCTCAGATGATAGGAGATTTGCTTAGACTTGGATGTAAGTTTAAATATGCCTAATGTAACAGAATGTGTCTTTTGATTCCTCTGTATATCCTACAGCTTTTTTGGAATACCCTTCACTGAGAGCATGTAAGTGAATGTAGGACCTGAGCTTATTTATCTGTTTTATATTTATAATCTAACATCCCTGCAGTATATCTGAAGAAGTGCATGTTATTTATATAACAAACTGTACTTTTAGCTGCTTACCGGTATTTAGGAAAAATAGTACTATTTCAGTGTTTTACTGAGCCCCAAATAGTTTTATGATTATGTCAGTAGGGCATTCTGTCTGTAATTTGGTTACAGAACTGTATTTTCTAATACACTTGTTTTTCATATAGTTAGGTAGATCATGCTATTTTTTGAACTGAATTACTTCATGTAAAAGTTTGGGGTTTTTACATTTGTGGTGATTAACATTTCACTACATAATAGTATTAGAGAATGAACTGTTTTAACTGTGACAATAAACCAGACCTGTTACGAAACCGAGGCTGAAGGCCAAGTGCTTCCAATCTCTAGAGATGGTGCAATTTTAGATTAGCAGTGTACATCATGTTGCTCTTTCTGCTTTTATAGAATGGTTCTAAGTCTTTCAAGAGTGGTCAGGCCCCTTTTAAATCATTTTACTGCCTGAATTCTGGCAGTTAGGGGTCTCATTCACACTTGCCCAATTGTTGCCTGTAAACTGCAAAGCAGTGACTTATTGTCTACATTCTCAACATCCTATTGCCATTTCGCAATAAATCAGGCTGTTCATCTTAAAAATCAAGGAGTGTCTCGTATCTTTCTCCAACATTTGTGTCTCTTTTTTTTTTTCGCTAAAGGCTCACCACTGTTACCAGTGAGAAACAATTGATCAGTATTGTTGGAAGGAGTTACTAAATGTCTGTAGAAAAAAGACCAATATTTAACAGTTAAAATTTGGTATTTGTTTTTAAACAAATCCATTTCATGTGATACTGCATATGTGTGTAAGAAAAACTGAGCACGAGTGTGAGGGGAATCAGAACAGAATTAGGAAAGACTAGGTTTAATTTTTTGTCAAAATTCTACACATTATTATATATATACACACACGTGCATGTATTCAGTGAATGGCAGCAGAAAGAAGGATGAAGGTAAAGAAAAAGGAAGTGGTTCTGATTGTTAATCAGCATTATTTCTATATTATTCTGTGATGATGATGATGATATGAATTTCTGAGACAGTCTGAAACTCTAAACATACTGCCTTTATAGTTTTTCTAGCACTTAATTTCTCACATTTTAGATTGTAAGAGATAGGAATCTTTTCTGCCGATGTGGTCCGATGCTTTAAAGATGTAGTTATAGATCTCTACAGCTAAACCTTGCTGACAGAATAGTAACGGTGTATATAGACCTGAGAGAGACATGGGTCTGCTGTTCTCCTCACCGCTGTTGTACACAACGTTGTTTTGTTTGCAGGGTTTTGAAGAGGAGTAAGTCAGTGGATCACTGTCTTTGAGGTGACACTGTTGAAAGAAGTTCCTTTTGCTGCAGTTTATTTGCTTCCTTGGTAAAAGGATAAAACATTTTTATAATGCTATGGGAAAATACAACTGCCCTGGCCAAGAATTTCTCTTCTAAAGTAGACAATAGTGTTCATGATTATAGCGGTTTGTAATGGCTTCTAGGTTTGCATTTACGGTAAATATTTCTAATGTTATCTCCTCATTTAGACTGCACACCTCTGAACTTCAGTGTGTACGTAGGTATCGTTAAGGTAAATGGAACTGCACAAGTGACGAATTTGCTATATGACTGCAGGTTATCATTCATATTGTAATCTGCATCTGTTCTAGCTTCTTCAATCCTGAAGAGAGAGAAGCGGAAGAGAACAAAAAATGTCCATTTTAACTGTGTTACTGTGTATTACTTCACGAGAAGGCAAGGCTTCACCAGTGTTCCCAGCCAAGGGGGAAGCACGCTGGGAATGTCGACTCGCCACAACAGTGTGCGCCAATACACACTTGGAGAGTTTGCGATGGAACAGGAGAGGCTTCACCGAGAGATGTTAAGAGAGCATCTAAGGGAAGAAAAACTCAATTCTCTAAAATTAAAGGTAAAAATTATTCAAGACTTTGATTCCTGCCTTATTTATTTAAATAAGCAGTGTCAGGGCTATATGGGCTCCATGTGTGTGTTTTAAACAAAACCATTTCCTTTCTATCATTCCATTTTCAATTGAAACAATGGCGCTTTTTTATTTATTTATTTTACTGAAGACATATTTTTGTTCGATATTACTAAGTGCTGCTGTAGCTCTTACTGATGTGTACCTCAAAGTGCTTTTACAGGGAGGTTGTTGTTTACTCTCTGTTTTCTACAGAGAGGAAAACAAAGGCAGAGGGTGGTGGAAGTTAGCCTTGAACAGGGTGTCCAGCAGAAGTCTGGAAGTGCCAGGAAGAGAATGAGTCTTCTAAGCCCTTGCACAGTGTCCTATTAGACAAGGGAATGGTAACATCCTAAGTACAGAAAGTGAAACAGCGTATTTTCTTGGCCAACTTGAGCAAATTTGGCAAAAAGTAAGAAACAGTAATACTAAAAATGTTTTGTTTTTTCAGTGTACCAATTTCTACGGTCGTATGTCTTTAATATATCGCCAAAGGATGTCTGTTAAAGAAGAAATGTGTCAGACAAACTAACTGGCTGTATCAGTTTAGCTAGCCAGAACAAATCTTGGCTACAGTTTTGAAGGTGTCTTTTTAAATATAGCGTAGGAGAGGAAAGAAACTGTGTACATGAGTAGAGGAGAACAGAGAAGGGGATTGTGTTCTTGGAAGTATCCCTTCTGCCTCTTTAAAACTGGTGGCAAAACTTCTGGTTTTGTTACATTTTTATAGTGGCTGAAAAACTTCCTGTATAATGGCTTGTGTTATATGTATTTTGGGCTCCTTTTCGGATGAATCCTGTAATTAAAAGTGAACAATATTTAGAATTGCAACCGAACTGCAGTGCTCCATAGCACCTTCTTTCGTGATATTGTATCTCTGTTTCAGATACTACTGCAGTTGTCCAGAGCAAACTGTCACCCTTCAAGTTTTAAGAAATGCCTTTCAGCATTTTTTCCATAGAATGAACTACGTTCATGAGTTCTATGTCTGAACTCCTGAAGAAGTGTATATGACCCTTATTACCGTAATTACTTTTTTCAGTCTCCTAATCGTTTTTTATTTGAATAGCTAAATAGATTCTTAAATAGTTCATAAAATTTGAACTGTCACAATGAAAACAAACAAACCTAAAACCACTCAGGGCAAAGGCAAATTAAAGGTGGATATTTGGACAGGTTTGAAACCAAAGGTTTGTTGCTAGATAGAGATTATACCTCTAAACATCTCGCATCACAGGATCTTCCGAGCATCAAGTGTGAATTGAGCTGTGTCAGTGTAACCAATGACTCTGTGTAGATCCCTTGGCTGACTTCCAGGAATCAGCTCAAAGAGAGGAATCCCCAGTGGAGTAGAGAATAGTAAGGCATGCAAATATTTCACTTTTTCTTTTCTTTTTACAGCTAGAAAGTAAATCAAGAAAAATCACAGATCCTATTTACTTCTAAAGATTGGATGAGGCCTTTCAGCCTTCATCTGTATGGAGTAGAGCTTGGCTCTTTGTGCTTTCATAATTCTCCTCTTGGCTGGGATGGATCTCCTTTCTTCATTAGCTTACTTCACTCCAGTCCACTCTTTTTTTGGGACATGCTCTACTTTCTGCTCCTCTTCCAAATACTATGTGTTCTTCCATCTTCCCAGTCACTTGTTTGAGCGGATGATAATCTTGACTGTGACTATTAAGTTCCTGCAAAATCTCTTCATAAGTATTCAGTGAATAATGAAAGCCTGATTTGCATTCCTCCCTCTGTCCTCATTTTAATTGTTTCCTTTTACCAAATAGAAAAGTCCTTTCCCCTGCACTTAATTCAGCAGTGGTGGGATTCTTTCTTCATTGATCCTCAGCAGTTGATGTGGGAATAGTTGACTACTACGTTCTGAGACTAGTAAGCTGACTCCAAAGTTTCAATTCGAATATTAAGAAATTGTGGTTAGGTCTTCAGAATCCTGAGAGTGGCTTAAAAATGGTAACATTTACTAGTGTTAAATCTTTTACTAGAGTAAAATATTTCTCTTCACTCTAGAGCATATATAAAAACATAGGGAACAGAAAACTTCCTTTTTGAACTAGTCCATTAGGCTCAGTTTAGTTGCATCCCTGATTATACACTGGGGTAAAAAAAATAAAAAAAAACCCCACACACTTTCTCTCCCAAAAGCAAATCCAGGATTCACTGAATTATAGTGATGAGTCACTGTAAAGCAGTGAGAATGTTTTATTTGCTTAAGACAACTGGGCCTTGCTGATTTCCCATTATAGGGATGGAAGAGCTGCTTGGTCATTCACACGGTTTCTAAATGAACACAAAAAGGAAACGCTGTAGACTTCTAAGGTGACAATGTCAGTGATTATAATCTTTAATGAAAATGTGCTAATCAGGATTTTCATCTAAATTACTGTACATCTGTGCAGAAAAATGAAGAAAATGAGAAAATGAAGTAGGGCAAAGTTTGCTCAAAAAGATTTTTCTGTTTGAAAACCACTATGCAAACAGAAAGTAACATTTTCGGTGTGGTTTTTCATTTCGGTTTCCCTGTTTTTTTAATTTTTTGCATTGGATTCAAATATGCAAGTCTGTAGGTAGAAAGCATTCTGTCTTGTAGAATTTGTTAAAAAAAATAGAAATACAGGAATATGTTGGAATTAAGTCTCCACAATATTAGGTACTGTTTATTATTTTACTTACTGAAAGTGAAGAGCCAAATAAGAAACTTCTCTTAATTAAACGCAGATGAAGATTTTAAACTCATCTTCAAGTCACTTTAGCCATTTAGCACCAGCGCTTTGGTGTAAACACTGCTGACAGTGGCATAAACACTTGTTAGCAGCAGAGTGTGAAAATTCTAATGGCAATCTGGACATAAAAGCCATCTTGTCAAGATGAAGGGTACAAGGTAGGCTTTACTTTAATGCGTTGTCATTTGAGAAAACATTATGAGTAAGCACAGTAAATGAGCTGGAAGAGTCCTTGCTTACTCATAATGTCTCCTGAAATTAAGACCTATTAAAATGATTAGCGTGACCCTAGTGATGTTAAGGCTCCTGGGTCTGTGGACACAGTTGTTTTCCTTTGTGGGAAATTGTAAGGAATCATTTCCAGCTAGGGCGGGCAAAGGTGTCTAACCTAAATTTTTCACGTTTTACAGAGTTGAAGTGAATTTCACCCAAAGCCTTCACATATTCATTGGCCCTTGCCTTGTTCTGTTGTTATGACATTAACCTTTAGCTTTATGAGAGAAATTTTACCCATCTGCATATCAAGTTTAATTCAGATGAGTAATATTATGACAATAGAGAACTTATTGTTCCCCTGAAGTTCTGTATTGGAAAATGTATTTGATGGTTCTTGATAATCTTCCTCCCTCTGTAGTTACCCAATTACTTGTTTGAGAAATGTTCAGATCTCTCATTTTATTAATTCATTTGTTCTTTGTGTGACAAAATTGAGAAAAAAAATCAGAGGAGACAACAAGGAAGTCATCCAGCACAGGAGTTGGGAGCTAAGGTGCTTTGAAATGGCAAACTGCTGTCTAATCCCACTTGATGCCCAGGCATTTGAATTTACAGCCTGCTGGATGCATACAGTGTTCAGCACGTGACTGGAGTCCATTCCTTAGTGCTCTGCCGCTTTGTAGCAAAGCAGTTAAGATTTGCAGGAGGAGGAGGAGAAATACATGACAAGTTTGGTATGGTTCTATAGGTGCCTTTGTAAGCTGAGCAGTTACAGCATTCACCTCGTGGGTAAGAGCCCTGAAACTTTATTAAATAGTAATTGAATAAATTACTAAAATGAATACAGAAGCAGGGATTAGAATTCTTCCCCTTCCCCAGTTTCAAACTTAAATTCTGATAGGCAGTTAAATAACGGTGATCTGCTTAAGGAGTGGTTTGAGCCTTGTGTATTTAAAACTAGAGAAATCAGAATTCTTAGGTAGGTCATTCTCCTATTATATAAAAGAAAAAGAAAGCAAAGAAACATAAATACACTGTACTTAGTTGTACCTAGCTCACAAAAAATGACAAATACAAAAAAAAATCAAGGATGCCATTCTGGATTTGAACATTCAGGCTGAGTTGCATGTACAGTGGAGAATTCCCTCCCACTAGCTTCAGACAGCTAATTCAAGATGCATTTAATTACTCTCTGGATTTACCTGTCTCTCGCCGTAGATTATACAGAAAAAGGATGACTTCTAATGTTGTCTTTCCTACCTTACTGAACTAATACGTTGAAATACCTGGTGTAAATAATCTCTCCATTGCCTCAGGGCCAGGCAGAACTGATTAAGGAGCTATTACCCCCTTTTCCTAGCCACTGTAAAGTGAATGAATAATAGAAAATAGAGTAAGGAAACAGTCTGAAGGAAATTTGAGAGGACATTTTGAAAATGCCTGCGTTTAAGATGAAGAAAGAGCTGGAAGTATATGCACGTAAAGGGATTGAATGTTACAGGGATAACAGACATGGTAAATAAACTGAACCATGAAATAAAATGAAGGCACTAAACTCCAAAGGCTGCAATTACGGAGAAAGATTGAGAATACATTGAAAAGAGAAGGAAACAATAATGCCTCTAAAGCGGAGTTGTGGAAGTGGCAGAACACCTCTGCATGAACTAAATACGGTGCTGAATTGCTAAGAAGGGATGATGACTGATCTCAGGAGGATTTTTCTTTGTGCAGCGTGATGTGTACACGTACACTATATGTAAGGACTACCAGTCATGACACTGAGACTTTTCTCCTTCAAAGGAAAGAGTATTGCTTTTCACCTGTCTTTACAAGTCAGGAATAATCAGGTTTTTTTCTGTGATTGTCTTACACAGTTGTTACAAAGACAAAACTGCAATTACGAAAAAAGAGTAAGCGGTCAGTAGGAGTTCACCGTCGAGTGATTCAATAATGCCATAAAAGACAGTTACATTCCAAAAGATTGTGGAAAGGACAAACTGTTAATATAAATGGGAAAACGAAACAGTTGGGAATATAATAAAAGCAGAAATGGTGGATTGGGTAAGATTCAGGACTGCTTTCTTGCACATAAGAAGCATAGCTAGGTGGAGATGACAGGATTTAGTAGCAGAAAAAAGGGGAGTTACCTTTACGATGATAATTGTTAAATGTCTAAACATTGAAATGCACAAGAAACAGGCAGCGGTAGTTACGACTTCAGTATTTTATCTGTATGTAAAACTGGTGTCTAAAAATTTATTTGGGATAACAGGCCAAGCTGAAGTTTTATGCAAGTAAATAAGGCAAAACAGAGAAAGGATTTGAATGGCTATTTTTCCATAGGTAAGAAACACTCAGATTGCTTTCACTGGGGGCCATTTGTCTGAGGTCATGGTGATGCCCATGATGAAACTGTTAATGCAAATGAGACTTGAGACTTCACCGGTGTATAATTATCATATAGTTGCACCATGTTTTATTTACAAAAGTGTGAGACCAGGTGCTCAGCTAGTGTAAATCAGCAACCTCATCAGTTGAGAACATTACATAGAGCAGGGCGAACATTGGAAATCTTTTGTTTGTTTTTCCATTTTAAGCAAAATTATTTCATAGAACAATACACAAAGCAAAGGATTTACTATTTGACAAGGTAAATCATATAACTGCACTTGCTTCACGTTTGCTATGTAGTACGATGCTCAATCTGAGTAATTTGAGATTGAGAAAATATATTTTTTGTAGTGAGTGTCATCATCTCTCTGAACTTTTTTTTAACATTTGCTATTCTTTTGATTCTTAAGCAATTTTATCTGTAGAAGAACTTTTATAAACCCTGTAGTTGTGTTACCTGGCAGATATAACCAGTGAGCTCTACCATGGATGGGAAAATTAATCTTCCCTCAGTGCAGTAATTTTTTTCTCCTTTTCTCCTTGAATATATACATCCCTTTCTATATGAGGTGAGTTACAGGAGTATGGTACAGAAGCGTGCTATCTTATGAAAGTGGCACTGGATGTTTGTGCTTGATGCTCATGGCCATTTAATTCTGAAACAATTTTTGAAAGGTTTGAGAGCTAGGCTATACATAGGTAATATAGTGCCAGGGTACTTGCATCTATAGAGGCTCAAAAATGCATAACTCTAGGAAAGGAGCACAAATCCTCTAAAAACCTTTCTCAAGATCTTCCACAAGAGGTTAACAACTTACTTCCTTTTTTTCTAAGTTTATTCATTCGTTAACTACCTAAGAATAATCTGGACTGGTTAGTGAAGTACTAAAACGTATGACAACACAAAGCTAAATGGGTTATTTTCAGGACCGAAGAGGACTAGAAGGAACTTCAGAAGAGCTATATGCATCGGCACTATGAAATACATTGCAAATAAACATGAAGTAATGTAGGTAGAAAGGGGCAAAAATTAAGTGACTTCCAGGCTTAAAATTGTCAACTCAAGAAGCAAATACAGGCATCTGCCCAAACGATTAAGTGGATATACTGCTTTGTGACCTCAGCTGTACAAACATCAAACAACTTGTCAGGCTAAAGAGGAACAGGGTAGCGAATAGCACATAAAGTACACCATTTTACAAATCTGTGATGCATCGTAATCTGAAACAGTGCTGGTAGTATAATTACTATCTCAAAAGGGGTATTGAAGAATGTCAAAGAGCCCAGAGACGGGAACTAGACTCAATTAAGAGCTCAAAAATTATCTTACGAAACAATATAGAAAAGACTAGAGTTTTAGAAAGGCATGAGATCTGGCAAACAATGACAAATGGTAAAGGACATAAAGAACGGATAAGAAATTAGAAATTTAGGAAAAAAATTAGCTTCATGACAAACATGAAACTAAACGTGTATTTAATTCACATGTTAAATGTGAAAGAACTGCCTTTTCACCCCATCTGTAATCATGTTCTGGAACTTACCGGCAGTCACGCAGCACTTTTACATACAGCTTTCCACATCCGTAATGCGTTACACATATTTACATCTATGACACATATACATATGTGTGAGTATAGTTTAAGGACTTTCTTAATTGTTCTGTGCAACAGATGACAAAGAATGGTACAGTGGAATCTGAAGAAGCTAATACGCTGACACTGGATGACATTTCTGATGATGATATTGATCTAGACAACACTGAAGTAGATGAGTACTTCTTTCTACAACCCCTGCCGACAAAAAAGCGAAGGGCATTGCTGCGAGCTTCTGGAGTGAAGAAGATTGATGTGGAAGAAAAACACGAGCTGCGAGCCATCCGCCTGTCCAGGGAGGATTGTGGCTGTGACTGCCGTGTGTTCTGTGATCCAGAAACTTGCACTTGCAGTCTTGCAGGCATAAAATGTCAGGTAAATGTCTATATTATTGTCGTTATTTAACTATCAAGGGGAGGGGAAGGGGTGTGTGCGCATGCACACGCGTGTACATTTTGCTGTTGAAGTTTTGAACTACTGGAAATTAATTAAGTTAATTATTATACGATAACACTTGTGGATCTCAAACCAGTTTTTTAAGGCCCAGATTTAAGAGTATCTAGTGTGCAATATAAACAATCTCCTTAAACATCTTTATTTATGTTATGATTGGCTTAGGCCCATACATTGTTTAGGGTTTTGTTGTTGTTGTTGTTCTACAAATATTCTGCTCCTCATATTCCTCTTTGGGCTTTATCTAAATATGCAGATGCAGACAACAGAAGAATCAGTAGCCTGCAGATTTCAGAAGGGATATTACCTTTTATTTTAGAGACAATTCACATACTGTCCAAATGTGAATTATAGTCCAAACTCAGAAACAATAAATGAAACTCTGGGGTACCGTCCTTAATTTAACATGCATGATACTTAAAATGCATGCATGATAAATTTGCATGTAGGCAATAAAAAAATATATCTGCTAATAGAGCAGGTAGTTTTTCCTCTGCAGACTGGAAAGGTATTTCGTATTGTACATTTACATAGGACATGTACATAGGACACTATGTACAGCTGTAAATGTCCCAAAATGTTCCCTAAAAGATGTTTCCACTAATTCTCCTGAGTCGCTGTTATGCAGCTGAGTTGATTTCTTCCTGAATGCGTTTTTCATCATTTCTGAAATCCAAGCTAAACTTTCTCTGCTGTTCTAAATAATATATTCCCTTTGCTGTTCCTGTTTTCATCTTCACCTGTGGGGAAGATGTACTAGATTGTGTTGTATGGTTCTCCTCTGCATCGTACCTGATGTTTAGGTATTACAGTGTAGATGAAAATCATAGACCTTAAGCTATCTAATTGAACTTGTGGACTCAGTCACGTTTTTAGAAATTTAAGACGGCTATTATTAGACATGTAAGTTGTGCCCACAGTCTGTTGAGCTTACAATGTTGCATCTACAGTTGACTGGAATATCTTTTAAAATGTTCTTGAGTTTTTATTCCTACTTTCTGTGGTCAGTTGTCCCCATTGGCATCTTTATAAAGGTTTTTATATAGAATTCATTTTGTTTCAATAGGTTTCTAGTTTCCATGATTTTTATCAAATTTTAAGACTCTTTCTGGTAGTGCTTTTGCCTGGATTTGAGCACAACATGATGTAAAGCTGTAGCAGATCCATAAATAGAAAAACTACCTATTTTTTTTGTTCCAATGTGTAATGCTTTCACCTATGGAACAGAAACATATTTTTCCTACTGTGCAACATTGGTGCACGTATGGGTCCCTTACTGTTCCCATCAGTAGTGCTAAATTCCAGGGCTAACCCTCTGAATTATTGTTAGCTTCGACTATTCTTACAAGTACGTCTCAAGGTGAATCCCACTTCACTATTGTATTTCTCTAGGCTGTCTAGGTTCTGTCATATCACCAGGCTTATGCTACATATTGTTAATCTGTATTCTTTTTTTTTAAAAGGTGGATCGTATGTCTTTTCCATGCGGTTGCACTAAAGAAGGGTGTAGCAATACAGCAGGTAGAATTGAATTTAATCCTATCCGTGTACGGACTCACTTTTTGCACACAATAATGAAACTTGAATTGGAGAAAAATAGAGAGCAGCAAGTTCCGGCATTAAATGGCTGCCACAGTGAGATAAGTGCACACACTAGTTCTATGAGTCCAGGACCCCATCCGGTTGAATATTCAATTGCAGAAAATTTTGAGATTGAAACCGAACCTCCGGCTGCGGTTATGCATTCTCAGTCAGCCGAGGACTTGGACTGCCCAGGGGAAGAGGAGGAAGAGGAAGATGGGAGTAGCTTTTGTAGTGGAGTTACAGATTCTAGCACACAGAGTTTAGCCCCTAGTGAATCAGATGATGAGGAAGAGGAAGAGGAAGATGAGGAGGACGATGAGGAGGAAGAAAAAGCAGATGATTTTGTAGAAAGCATGGGCTCCCATGCTGATATGGTGCCTCTTCCTTCTGTCCTTTGCTACTCTGATGGAACTGCTGTGCATGAAAACCACTCTAAAAATGCCTCATACTATACTAACTCTTCAAATCTGTATTACCAAATAGAGAACCATGTTGCTGGCACTGCTAACCAGATCGGTGAGACTTATTCAGAAAGGGATGCTGTCAAGAACGGTAGTCTTTCTCTGGTGCCTTACAACATGACTTCGGAACAGTTTGTTGACTACACACGGCAATCAGAAGAAACTTTTAGCAGCCCTCATTACCCTTCTGCAAACCCCTCAGTGATTGTTTGCTGCTCATCTTCTGAAGGTGATAGCAGTGCTCCATGTAACAGTTTATACACTGAGCACAGGCCAAGTCACCCTCAAGTGGAATTTCACTCATACTTGAAAGGTCCTTCTCAAGATGGCTTTGTTTCAGCTTTGAATGGCGACAGTCGTGTACAAGAGCACCCTGCTGAGAATTCACTAAACCTCCCAGAAAAGAACAGACTGCACGAAGAGTGCATCAAATCACCAGTGGTAGAAACAGTACCTGTTTAATATTAAAATTATTCAGTCAGGAAGACTGACGTCCTCTATTAAAATGCACTCACATTGGATTTCCTAGAATCTTACTTTTTTAAGAGGTAGACAACGCTTGGACTACAGTCAACGTTCCAGACACATTTTGTTTTCTCAAGCTACACTGGCAGTGGTATTGCACAAAAACAGTTCATGTAAAGATTTAAATAAAAATAATCAAACTGTCTTTTGATAAAAATAAAATGTGTAAGTGAAAAACACACCCCACATATTTCAAAGTAGCCTACCTATCAAAGTATGTGAAACCTGCCAAGCTATCTGAATCAAAGCTTCGTGTTTTTGATTGTCGGGCCTGTGCAAGATGTTAAAAATGATACTTTGAAATAATCATGTTTAGAGTCCTAATTTTCAACATATCTGAAAAGATGGTAAGTTTAATGTAAAAGTAACTACTGTACAAAAAAGTTTTAATTGTTCTGTACTGTATGTATTTTATTTATGGTAGTTTAGTACTCATGTTTTGATAAACATGAACAGCATGTTCATTTGAGCAGAAGACCCATAGCTAGTTACAAAGAGCATGTCCAATGTCCACTTTTCATCTGGAGTACCATGTACTTCCTTTTTAATAAAAATAATCAAACTGTCTTTTGATAAAAATAAAATGTGTAAGTGAAAAACACACCCCACATATTTCAAAGTAGCCTACCTATCAAAGTATGTGAAACCTGCCAAGCTATCTGAATCAAAGCTTCGTGTTTTTGATTGTCGGGCCTGTGCAAGATGTTAAAAATGATACTTTGAAATAATCATGTTTAGAGTCCTAATTTTCAACATATCTGAAAAGATGGTAAGTTTAATGTAAAAGTAACTACTGTACAAAAAAGTTTTAATTGTTCTGTACTGTATGTATTTTATTTATGGTAGTTTAGTACTCATGTTTTGATAAACATGAACAGCATGTTCATTTGAGCAGAAGACCCATAGCTAGTTACAAAGAGCATGTCCAATGTCCACTTTTCATCTGGAGTACCATGTATTCTTCCTTTTTTTTTTTTTTTTCTTTTTAAATACCATTTCTGGTAAATTATCTTGAAACACATTTTTAGAGAGTGTACTATTTTCTCTTTTACTGTTCTTGACAAACAGAAGAGTCAGAAAGGGGGCATTTACATCTTCTAGAAAGGTGAAAGGTAGACAATCCTCCATTAAAATGAAAATCAGTGGCATTCCAGAACTAGTACCCCCTCCCCAAAGAAAAATGATCTTGTATATAATGGCAAAGCAGTAGCTTAAGCTTGCACAGCACCTTTTAGCCCAACAAACATTCAGATACTTATGCACTTTAGTGCCATTTTGCAGTACTGTATTAACTGTGGGAACTGTGAACTATTTTGGAGAAATGCCATAGCTCCAGACTCTGAGGTGTATGTAAGAGAGATCTTTAAATTCATTGTAACAAAACCTGAACGTTTTTCCCAAGCCAGTTTATGAGTATGTCAGTAGGTAATTTATAAAAGCAGAGTCTTGCTGATGGAAGTTTAAATGAAGCATGGAAAAAAATGTGGAAGTGTCTAAATTTCCTAAATGTTTAGCAGTTTTTATGAAATATGAGACTGGCTTTTGTGGACTTCTGATCGTATCTCAAATTTACAGAGTTATTTGGTCTAATTAGGAACCAGTAGATTCAGTGAGGAAACATAGCTTCAGAAATTTTATATCTGCCTAAGTTTGCAAGCAAAATAGCACGTGCATCATGTGGATATCTGTTACCTTGTACTCCATTTGTTTTTAAATGAAATGGGAATTAAAATACACCTGCTGTATTTTATTTACCTTTAGTTTATTAACCAACCTTGCTTTCTTCTAGAAAAGGAGGTACAGGAACCTGCTTTTCTCTACACTGATAATTCTGCATTGCCTTATTTCAAAATCTATTTTAACATTTTTGTTCTTCTAATACTGAAATTTTATTTATTATACATCAAGCGGGTTGAAGCGTAGACCTGTCTTGTTTGTCAAAATAAGGATCAGCATCTTAGTTTTTATCTGTGTCCAATCTAGATGGTTAACAGTATGCATGTAAACACAGTGTAAATTTTAGCTCTGTAACAGTGACTCTTCTGGTTAGAAGCTCTTTAAAACATCATGTACAGTACTCCAGTAGAAAAACTGCCAGATTTAAAATATGCTTTTTAAAAAAATAAGGTGACTTACTTGTTTTTATATGAAATCTGGGCAAAGTGATTTCTCATTTTTATGCTCAATTAGCAAAATATTTTTACTCCATGTAGTAGCTGGAAAGGTTTTTTATTTACTTGTTTCCACAAGAAGTCCTATATGTTTTATATGAACTGCGGTGAAAAGTCCTAGTTCTCTAGGGACTGGATTCCACACTTGCAACGTATTCCAGCTCCTGGGAAGGTGCGGTCATGTTGGTTGTCTGGCTCAGCAGTTCCTTAGCCTCTGTTCCTCCTAGTCACAGAACACTCTAGTCTCTTTCTCTAAAGGCTGAGAAGCCAGGTAAGCGCATGTATTCTTCGATTCCATATAGCAAATACCCAGTTTTATTTTTAAAGAGAAACACGTTAGTTCACGGAGAAGTTCTGCATCTAAGAATAAGAGTAATACTATTCTGTTGAAGATAGTCTATGGGCAAATGTAACAAGTCTGTGTATATATAGGCATCTTGCATTAACAGCAGGCTTAAATCTGGCGCACTCACTCAACACCAGCACCAAAAGCACAAATCTCTTCTACTTGAGCTGGGACAGCAGCCGTGAAATCAGTAGCAGCTTTTTAACCTCAGAGTGCATTGGCTACTGGAGGATCATGCACACTTTACCAGGGTATTTCTCTCAGGGGAAAGTTAAATGAAATACTTTGTTTCATTATTCACCCCCTTACTGAGCAATAAGAAATTATTTTCTTGGCCCCTGTGCTTTCACATGAAAAATATCTTTAATAATATTAGCAAGCACAGTAAGTGATTAACTTTATAAAATACATCTCAGCTAGCTTTAAAATACTGAGATAATGGTTATTTAATATTTCCATTGGCACAGGCTTCAGACCCCAGGCCTCCTTAATATTAGCATCTGTATAAACTTCTGAGTACTTAGATGGAGATGTTCCATGCCATTGGGGCGTCAGGGGTGAACACAGCTAAATTCTCTCAAGCTTGCAGCATAGCATAACAATCAGTAGCTTGTAATAGATAGGGTAGAGAAGGCAGTGACTATATAAAGAACTTGCACTACACTATTTTCCCTTGCTTAAAGTAGCTAATTCCTGGGAGTCACAAAGTAAAATGTGTAAAATAAAGATTTATGTTGAAAAAATATTCTTAACTACCTGGTGATAATGTAGATAGTAATACCTTTCTTTTGATCCAAGCTGATGTTTTGTGATCAAGATTTGATCTCAGGATACAAAGTAAACAAATCTTGTTTAGTTCTTGCAACAAGTTACAAAGTCAAGTCTGTTTATAATTCATGGAGATTTCCTGGTAGCTATACTAGTAATATCAACAAGCCTTCTAACAGAGATAAACTCATACTGAGGAAAAAAACCCAGAAACCTCTTTTTTCAATATAGGCTAAACCTGTTCCCCAAACCATTCCATACCAGCAAATAACAAAGCTAAGGCCTTTGTTATGTATAACATAACATGTATAAGTTGGCTAGAGTTAAAAAAAAAAAGTCACAGCCCTGACGAAAACAGGTAGGCTAATTTAACTGTGAAATCTAGAGTAGGCTGTAGAAATCAGGTGAGAGTCAAGGATTCCCACCCCTTGATTAGACTTTCATGTTTTGTTCAGAAGAAAAAAGTACTCTTCATATAAGGAAAAATAACCTTAAATCATGGGATGGAAAATGTTTTAATGTTATTTTCTGGGCTAATATATAATAATATATGTTGTGTCCCATTTCCCAGTTGGTTAATATTCACATTGATAACCAGTCCTTTCGTTTTGGGTAAGCTTATTTCTGCACGATAAAAGTATTATGTACTAAATGATGAACAGCAGTATTTGCTTCTGTATCAACACAGTATATCATTTGTGGAAATGTTTACTTTACTGATAGTTGTATCAGCTTTATTTCCCAAGATATCTGGCTACTGATAATCACTCCTAAGAAGCCAGGTAGTAAATTGGTAGTTTACAATTACACTACGTAGTTCAGAAAAATGAGTCATTACAAAAGTGTTTCCCTCTGTTAAAATAAAACAGAATTTTCACACAGAAGATCACTGGAACAGCACCTAAAACTGGATGCCTTTTTGCCTATAATGTGAACTTTGCCTCTGTTGGAAAAAATGCATTGTTAAAGTTTATATGTAAAGCTTTAAGTGACGTTAGACATAAAATTAGAACTTTTCTGGCAAAATTGCAGCAATTGCAATTGTTTCCTAAGAGCTATAACTCATGCCCACTGGAACATCCTTTAAAAAAGTAAAAGCTGGTCAGTAAAAGTTTCTAATATTTCTTTCCTTTTATTAAAAAAAAAAAATTCTTTGATGAGCTGTATGCCATTTAGATCAGGAAGTTCTAGAGTTGTAAAGTCTTACTATTTTTCATTTACATAAGTTCCTCCTAGTGAATCATAATTTAAGTTGACATTTATTTATTTTAAGGCCACTGATTACACTATCATAGTAAGCATCACTTGCTTTAAATATGGTGCAGCCTGCTAACTGATAACTGAGTCAGTTAACAACGTGATCCTGCCTTTTGTCTAAGTTCTGCAAAAATTGCATGTAGTATTCATGGTGGTGTTACTCACTGGATTGCTAACTGATCCAGATCCAATTTCTAATCTTATCTGGGCGTTAATGTGCTAACAAACTGATCATGTAGCATTCCCTGCCTCACAATCGGGAGGGTATCTTCACGAAACACTGCTAGTTTGTTAAAGATTGTATACATACATTTGTATGCAGAACAGAACATGTATTATATTGTTTAATATTTCAGATGTTCCTGACTCTTTGATAGAAATGTGATATACTGGATAGAGAGTATTGGGCTCAGACAGAGGAGATCTGAGTTCTGTTGGCTTTGGCTTTGTCCTGCTGTGTCACTTCCATTCTCTATGCTCTGGTTTATAAGGTACTTGGAGATACTGTGATAAAAAAAAAATTCTATAGAACAGGCAAAATACCGTTTTTTTCCTCTTTTTCTGGCATCATAACTAAATTTTTGTACTGCAAACTAAGTCACTTTCCCAATAAAGCCCAATCCAGCTCAGAAGTGAATAGAAATTTTATCACTAACGTGAAACACAGCAAAAGCAAGCTCTCCTTTCCATGGACCGGATTAATGAGCAAAAGTTTAACGATAAATTTCACAGTGAAAATTAGAATAAAAGCTGTGTTGAATATACAACATTTATGTGTTGAGTGCTTAACATTTGAGCAGCAAGATTGTATGCCTGCAACACCATACTTGGCAGCAACAGGCAGTCTTACTCCCCTGCATGTTGTCTTCTTTTGCCAGCTGAATTCTCTCAGTTGAAACTCCTTGTCTAGGCTGCTCCTGCAGCGAAGCAGGTACCCTTACTCAGAGCTAAAGCAAGAGAGACCCATGATATTGTTTTAAAAGGCATTTGCTAAATAAGAAACTCCCGTGTTGCAGCTCATGAGTTGTACAAACTCATGTTCATTGTGCCAGTTGTTTAATTTCCTGAAGCAGTCAGGAACAGGGACAGAAGAGGATGATATGGGAAATCCTAAGTGTTTAGGGGTGTAACGCTTTCCCATTGGGGCTAAAGAGTAATTCTATCATCTACTTTATTATGGTTGCAGAACATTTGATGTAAAATACTTAGAAAAACTAGAATTAACTCAGAGAATATATTCTATAGAATTTATTTCTAAAATATTAAATCTGATTACTATTTTTTTAAAATGGTAGAAAGCTACTGTTATTTTCAGAACAGTGTAGTTCATTAACATGTTCCTTAGTATGAAAAATCTCAACATTTGCCTTTTCAATGTGTCCAAATTTTTTAAAAATATTCCTTAATTTTGCTGTTCTGTGTGATCGCTGTCCATGTGCAAATTATTAATCGTCCATTTTCTCTAGGAAGTGTGAAATCCAAAGCACGAACATTGTGAAGCGATGAACAAGTACAATTTAGTTGTAAAGATGTCTGAGTGAACATACACTGGAGTTCTTCATAAGTGCTTCCTGTTCACTGTCTCTTCCCACTCTTAAATCAGAGGCAGCTTTTAATTTTGTTGCTAATGAATGTGCCAGAATATTGTTTTCTCTTAAGGAGGAAAGTTGTAACATCCTTGAGAACTTTCTGCTACCCTAATGGCTGATACCAAGAATTTTACTTTTTATAAGAACATCCAATTCATGAAACATCTGTTTTGCAGCCTTAGTTTTTTCTTTTTAATTCTTCCCTCCCTTCATCTTAGTGCCTGGGAAAGGTCTGTTGTACAGTAAGGCTTTTAATTAAAATCGAGCACGAGGGCAACTCTAGTGTCTTTATTTTGCTAAAAGAGTTCATTTTATTTTTCACGTAACATTAGCATGTAGATGGATCGGAACTGTGGTGAAAAATAGTCCCCCCATTGGCTCTGAGAGTCATGAGGGAGCAATCCCAGTGCGGGACTACAGACGCTCCCTTTTCAAACAAACAGGAAGGAAACCGACCCCACAGGCTGCAGAGGTGTGGTAGTGGAGCCTCGTTGTCTCCTGCGGCATGCAGATCCAGGGGAAGAGCGTCATTCTTGATACAGCACAGCCCAGTACAGGATGAAAATCCAAGATTAGGGGAAGCAGAAAACCATCACCTAGGGGAACAAAAAGTTTCCTTCAAACTACTGTTATGATTTTTTTTTCCTAATATAAGTAATAATAAATTAAAACCACCCTTTTATAAAAGAGCAGTGAATTAGATCTTAAAAAGGTAAAGTTAAAATGTGTATTGCTCTACTGCTGTATAGTCTTTATGGTTAGGAGGATACTTGTTACACAGAAGGTCCCACTGACTGCAGAACCATATTCATGATGCTCTGTATTTCTGCTTCTCAATTGAGAAGATGATAGTGCTTCATCCAAAGCTGGGGGCAGGACAAGAAAAAAAAAAAAGTAGGCAAACTTCATTTATTTACTCAATTATCTTAATTTGGATCTTAGCATTGACACTTTTGTTTTACTTCGGTATTTTATGAAATAACGTCAAATAGAACCAAGTCAAGTTTGCCTCATGTGTATGTTCTCTAACTGTGCACTTTTCCAACAAGCCATGAAGACTGGATTAGCTTTTCTCGATGGACAGGAAAAACGGTGGAAGATACAAATGAACACCACTGTTCTAACCCAAGGATCAAGATAATCCTTTGTCTTGAGGCATGGGTGGATACACCCTGGAGTGAGTGAGGGGAGGATAGAAAGGGCAATTTAGAGGAAAAGAAGGATGAAGGCAAGAGGTAGATTGATGAGGACAATTTTTTCTTCTAAAGGGCAAAAGAAAACATTACAGATGAAAAGAAGGAAGGAAAAAAGGAAATTAAGGTATCCCCAGAGCAAGGATGGAAAAGTACATGCATGTTCACTACAACCATGGCCATGTTAGATCATAATATTAATTCTGTTATTTAATATATTTTAAAACAAACATGAACTCAGGTCGAACAGGAAATGTGATTTTTCCATACCAGTTGTATACAGGCGGACATTAAATAAAAGACTTATCCAAAAGCATGGGGTAAAAACTACAAAGCAAAGCAACACCCTAGAAGCATTCTACCATGTCTTTTCTTTGCCTATGTCAACTGCAAAGTCATGTTCAATATCATTTTAGTTAATTCTTCTCCCAGGCACATGTTCTAATACAACCTGTTTCTCAGATAACAAGAGACACTAAAAGAAGAAATAGGTGTCCTTTTTATTAGCATTTTAGCTTGGGATTTTCAAATGAGATGTAGTACATTATGGCACCTAATTCTTTTAGGTTTCTCCATCTTAAACTTTTTAAAGATGTTCTTAAGAATGAAATTTTGGGTTGGATTACGGGTGAAGGTCAACCTTGCTGGGGTACTGGGGGATCACTGTAAAGAACCAGTCATCCGTTTGTGAGCCTCTGATACACAGATTGAGCATGAGTTTTCAGCTTCTTGCAAAGATTGCATCATTGTGGGCACTGGCAGCTGGTTCTCTTAAAACAAAAACAGAAGCAAGCATGCTGTTTTTTCAAACCATTTCACACAAATACCACCACTTCAGTTCTCACATAACAATGCCCATGTAAACAATGCTTAATAACTGGGCCCTTCTTTTAATTGACTGATTGTAGGCACTTCTATGGAAATACGTCTGAAGTGTAGTTTGTGAAACATGTTTAAAAAGTGTTTGATGTAAAATAAGCGCTAGACATTTAACAGTGCAAAAATAGTCTAAATCTGTAGATTACAAATCCGTTCCTAAGAGCCTCAGCCTGTAATATTGTCTTAGTAAAGTCGATCTTTTAATTTAAATTGCATTCTGGTGTAATAACCTTTTACAAATAAAATTAATACAAATGTATTGGTTAATACTGGTTAACATAAAACATGGCAATTGGTTATTTTGATTTGTTTCCATCTACAGCTAATGGATAGCACTTTTGTAAAAAAAGCAAAAGCAACACATTATATTTTTTTATGTTTAAAGTGTTTTCATTGTTTTAACAAACTACGTAACATTTATACTGTCTAGTCCAGCCCTGTCTTTTAGGAGGTTCATCTCTCTCTGTATATATATATTTCCCCATAAGAATATAAAATTGCTTTTGAAATTTTTGTTGGCAAGTGGTGGCTAATACACCACGGCATGGATTCAAAAGCACTTAAGTTGATGGTCTTTCAGACATTTAATCCATTCAAATGGGACTAGTAAAATTGTGGTGTAATTGCAGCCATTTGTTTAAAATTTGTACGCCACTTCTAACTTTACTAATTTTTGAGAAAAATAATTATGTTAAGTACTTAACATATTCCATTACAGATGATCTTGCATACTAAAATTATGGAGATCTCAACAGTAAAGCAACATATTTAATTGGACTGCTGCTTTTAAACTGTTTGAAGAAGCGAAGGGAAAGAAAGTTCATCTTAAAATCTGTACATGGAAATAATTTTAAACTTCATGAACTACACATTTCCTTAATTTCCTTTATTTTTTTTAAACAAGTTGTAACATAAAAGATGCCAAAGGGTAATATAAGCTACAATAATATTCAACAGAACTTAACCTAGACCTTATGTTGTAATAATTTATTCAAATTAACTGTATTCTTCTGTATTTATATTTTCGGTATTTATTATGAATGATATGGAATTTGATGTATTTATTGTGGCTTATTACTGCAGTGTATATATTACAGAAATGAGCATTTTTAAGTCTTAACATTAGTTTTTTTGTTAATTAGTGGCACTTGTATCAGCTGTATTTTTATTATATATTGTACAATATATATTGTCCATTTGTTTGCAATGAAGTAAAACAGGTTTCTACGTTACATCATGGCTGCCAGTGCATTGTGCATCTTATTTCTACTATGCAGTCACTAGACATTCCTCTCTCATTTAACAGAGCCAGAATAGTACTGCATCTCCTCCCCCAGACCTGCAGAGCCTCTAAAGATGCTCTGTGAAATTTCAAGCATTTCTCCCATTCCTCATAGTTTGATAGCGTAAGGAGAAACAGTTTTGGTTTAGGTTTTTTTGTTTGTGTTTTTTTTGTTTTGTGTTTTTTTTAATTTAATCAGCATATAAATTTTTAAGAACTGAACAGAAATGCCTTGTTAGGTATATCCGTTTGCCCTTTAATGATACTACTGCCTAGACTTTTCCTTGGCCAATGGAATAAACTACATGATTCATCTGCACCTATCATGGCGAATTTAATAATTTTGGTTATAAGTTAATGAAAGAATCATTTTCAACAGCTGCTGGAAAAAAATTTTGCAACAGCTCTCTCTGGTGGACAATTTGCAGTAATTTTATACAACAAATCATTTCAATGGCTACAATGGCATATAAAGCATTCTTTTAAATTTCAGGACAACTGCTTAATTATTTTGAAAACTGCCGATCAATGTTGCTTCATTATGAAAATAATTAATAATGACAGGTCTCTGCCATCTTTTTATTCTGATATTTAATAAAATTGAGCTGTACATTTGTAAAAGGTAAGCTGTCCTTAAAAATGCATTAATGATAAATTACATATGGCTAAATTATTTGTATTTACAGAAACTGATAAAGATCAGATGTTGTTCTCTAGCATATAAAAAAAAGTTCTCACAGGATTTAAGGTAGCGTTTGGTTTTGATTTGTTAGGAGTTACAGAATGGAATAGCTGAACATCTGCTATCAGACTGCTTTTTGCATTGCCATGAACTACGGTTAACAGTGCTGCTTCAGGGCTTACAAAGCCATACTGACACAAAAAATTTTGTAAAACAACTTCCAACACTACTGTTCTAATTGAAGACATCAGGATGCCAGTTCAGAAGAAAAAAGACTTAACACTAAGGTTCAGTTGTAAGTTGATCTATTAATAGTGCTCATGTAATTCTATACTCACACTAGTGTAAATCAGTAATTACACTAAGGGTGATGAAACAAAGTCCCACTGCAGTTAATGGTGTCATAACCAGGTAACGCCACAAAGGACCAGTAGGGCCTCTTGTTCATGGGCAGGAGCTGCCCGGAGCCACAGGCCCTGAAGTCCCAGAACATTGAGGACTTGCTTTGTCCTGCTTGGGAGTAAGGCTGAGCTGTCCTTGCCTGAAAGAAATCAAGCCTTCTTCAGCACTTGTGATTACTTCCTGGATGCATAAGAGAGCATGGTGAGATGGAGGTTAACACTGATGCTAGCTTTTCTAGTAACCTTCAGTAGTTTATATAGCCATCTGATCAATTGATGTACAAATTTTTACATGCTGTATATGTAATAGTATTTCCTTTTCCCCCCCTCCATGGGGAAGAGAAGAGCGTAATACCATTTACCACTGATGCTAGCTTTTCTAGTAACCTTCAGTAGTTTATATAGCCATCTGATCAATTGATGTACAAATTTTTACATGCTGTATATGTAATAGTATTTCCTTTTCCCCCCCTCCATGGGGAAGAGAAGAGCGTAATACCATTGTAAAAGAGCCAGAGAACCCCCCTGCAACAAACTCTGATTTTCAGCATGCCACTTATGTGAATGTTAATGACATCCAGAAGAGCTGTAGGTAATGTGATGCACTTGAAGATGTTTTAGTTGGTTTTTAGACTTGTAATCCAGCATTAAAAAAAAAAAAAAATTCTTCCATTTGATTTATTAGATTACAGGAGAGTAAAGGCTTATGATTTACATGTTTCTATGTACTATGACCGTGATGTCTGCAGGACAAATGAAGATATTGCTGAAGGAACAAATATTTTCGATAGACATTTCAGCAGAAATTTCCTGCTAATGAGAGCGAAAGAAGTTCTGGAAGGATGGTGACATGCTACAAAGTGGAGTGTAGCCCAAGGGAAAATTCAGCTGATTTTTAAGCTGGTTAAGGTATGGTGATATAGCACCCTGGACTACTTTCACTATAAATGAATTATTTGTCTATTATGTAATTACTAAAGAGTGTTTTGGATAATGCAACAAATATTTCTTGGTTTCTGATACTAAAATGGGATTTAGCTTGCATGAGCTTTTGTATGGCTTAGTTTTATATGCACACCACAAAATGCACTATGTAGGCAGACTGCAGAAACCATTTTTATTTCCACATTTGTGTTTAACTGGTTTGGGTGCTACAAGCTGTGGATAATGGCAAACCAGCCTTTGCAGAAGAGATCTTCCACTTATACTGGAAATCACTATGCAAAAAGCATTTTTAGTTCCATTTCTTCTATATTTTCCCTTGGGCTTTTGACTCCAGTCCCAAGGAAGTATTTGAAATGCACACTGGAGCCTCACATTACCTTTTTGACTACACCTTGGCCTCTTCCTTCCCTTTCACATGAAAGGCACCAGGCTGCCCCTCATCTCACTTGGCCTTTGCGTGGCTGCATTTTTCCCCAAACCCTATCTTTCTTGCTCCAAGTTGCTGCCAAAAATTAGGGCAGCTTCTGCGTTAGCTCATGGCAGAGCTAAAGCAGAAGCCCAGCTTTTAGGCAGGCGCAGCCAACCCACAGAAACCAGTATTTGTTCCACAGCCAGCAAAAACATTGCAAGTCTACACTTTAACCACAGGCCTTGAATAAGTCAATAGGTGGCCTTCAGCTCTTAATTTCCAGTTCTCTAGACAGGGAGGGAGTAGCCATGATTTGCTCTGAGCTCACTAGCTTCTCTTTCCCTTATTCCTTTTTCCTCTCTTGTTACACATTCCAGTCCCTTTTGAAAATATACACGAGAGCTCTTGGATTAACAGTCAGGCAGGTATATTCAGTGAATGTTTCCCAGTCCTAGAGTAGCACAGTTCAACATTTTAGGGAGGTATGCTGTGTCATTGTGAACTGCTGTCCCCTGTTAAATTACAAATCTTATTATCTGATAGAAATCATTTAATTTCAAAGCAAAAATTAATACTAAAGCAAAAATTTTTATTTAGATGCAAGGTAACCTATGTGGACAAATGTTACTTTACTGAACGGCCTTTAGAAGCAATTATACCAACAAGTGACAAAAACATAATTGTCTTCCGTGGCAACAGACGCAGTAGCTAGCAGCCTGGCAACTGACCAGTTATTGGTCACAAGGCATGTGATGATTTCTCTGATAGCATACCCATTGTCAAGCACTTACTTACCTTTTTCCTGACAGCACTGCATGTTTGAAGTATAGAAGGTTTAGCCAGATCGAGAAGAAAGCATCTAGACTCCTCAGACGTACATAAACTAGGAGGCATTGAGGCACTCCAAAAGAATCACTAATCCAGTGAACTTTGGTGAAAGTCATGATTAAGAAACCTCAGCAGCACTTTATGATTCTAACCTTGGAGCTCTTCCTTAGTGCCCACATATATTTCCTGTGTGAATGCCATTTCTGACAATATTCTTCCCACCACAGATTCCAGAGTCCTTGCTACTTCACTTTTCCATCTTTTCCTCAAAGTCTTACTGCCCTTCACTTGCACTGCTGTCCCACACTCGCTCCTAGAGGAACCTGTTCCCTACTTTCCTTGCTTTTCTTCCCACATCTCTTCTTCCTCCCTAGCATTTCTCATAGTGACCCAAGTCCACTCAGTCCTTGACTTAACCACCCAGCTTTCTGCCTTTGTCACTGCTTTCCAATGTTATGTTCCTGTCCTTCAGGCTCCATGAGTTCTTCCTTCCATCACATGGGCAGAAAACCCCTTTTTCTTGAGATCTGAATGTGCTAGAAAATTGTTTTCTCTTCCTCATACACGAATTAACACCTGCTAGGTGTAACCTACCTTCTGCAGCTGTCCTCACCAGCCATGTGCACACAGCACAGACTGTTTATATTCCATCATGCAAGTTACTATGTTATTTTCACTTTAGTCATTTACTAATTTGAAATGTTTCTGCACTTCCTACACATTCCCCAGGACTTACTGCTAGTGGTTTCAGGCCTCAGTCATACTGACTGAACCTGGATGGAAATTTGACTACATATAGCTGTAGCACTGCTAAGTTTCACAAACCACAAATTCACCTAAGTAGATCATTCTTTCTGCAACTGCATTGCCAATTATGGTAATTGCCATTACCATACTATCGGTTGGTAATGGACTACTACACATTGGGCTGCATTTCAGACTGCTAGAGACTTCCACCTTTCTGCTTATTTTGAGCCAAAAAAAGAGCTAAGAAAAGAAGGGAAACAAAATTGGTGCTAACAGGAGACTGGGGAGGACAGCCCCCCAGGTTCCCACTTTAGGACCTGAGTTTTCTTCCACTTAACTTCTGTCCTCCCCCTAAGCCTCTTTCCTGGACAAATTCTGTTCTCTTTGCTGTCATCCTTTCAGTCACCCAATCCTTCACACTACCGCAGGCATTCCCTTCTTATACCAGACACTACCATATGTATTTCTTCTTCATGAACCCAAGCACCAGATACTCCTTCCTAGAAGTTCAACACCTACTAACTTTATTCACAATATTTAAGACATTACTGGCAAGACAGGATTTATCTTTGGCTGTCTTTAAAGTCTAGTAATATTAGGTACAAAATTATAATTTAGTACATAAAGTATTCCATTCTGTAGGCTTGAAAAAACACAATAATCACAATTGATTGAGAAGCTGTGAAAATGTTTAACCTTATCTTGACACGATAGCTAGAGTTGGTCAAGAACAACGAGAGAGAAAGAATAATGACTTGTTAAAACCGAAGCGTTTTTACAGAAACTACTGGCTTTAGAGAACATTCAGTGAAACATCAGTAGAAAGAACCAGTGTTTCTTGCTAATCTACCATATATGTTTATTAGAGAGCTGAGATTTTTAAGATCTGCAGAGCAATCCTGTTAACTACGCTAACTAGGTATAGAGGTCTTGGTACCTTTCACCACTTCAGTGGGTGGTCTTAAAGGAGAACATTCAGTGAAACATCAGTAGAAAGAACCAGTGTTTCTTGCTAATCTACCATATATGTTTATTAGAGAGCTGAGATTTTTAAGATCTGCAGAGCAATCCTGTTAACTACGCTAACTAGGTATAGAGGTCTTGGTACCTTTCACCACTTCAGTGGGTGGTCTTAAAGGACCCAGATCCCCTACAAATGCAAAAATCAGGTCAAGGAATCCTGGGGAACCAGAAACAGAGCAGATGCCCAATTGACTCCAGTTAAGAAAAAAAATAGTTTCAAAAATAAAAATGGGCATTTCCAGCAGAAATTTTTTGAAAGACATTCAGAAAAGCAATGTCATGAGAAAGTAAATTCTAACAAGCCAAAAAAAGCCTCAGAGTGTCACATATGTATTAACCTATGGCTGTTGAGTCCCCCAAACCCTGTCTGGCTGTCTTCCCTTCCATAGGTTCCTGTTTTTGTCAAAAAAATGCACTTAAGCCTTTGAAATTATGCTACTGCATATGTCTAGTGGCACCAACATTCTGGCTGACTTCCTAAGCAGAGTTAAGGAGAAAACAGATATTGAGAATCTAAAAATCAGGTTATCTTTGCATTTAAACTGACATAAGCCAGCATGAAAACCAGCCTAGTTATAGCAGTGGCTTCCTTTTCCCCCCAAATAGGTGGATGATTAAGATTGTTCGTAAAGAGAAGGCAGCAGAGACAGTGATGTCCACTTAAAAGATGGGAGGTTAAAGGGACTGTCAGGAGGGAGGGAAAAAAGCTAGTGGGATAGTCACATTCAAAAGAGGAACTACTTGATTCTCATCCCTCTCTACATACTTTGGAGCAGTCTGTTAACAGCAGTTACTGTTAAGTAACGACATACTATTAAGCAGCAGTTTGTATCACTGCTTTTGAGTTGTGCCGAGTCAATTTACTATGGTCCAGAATTCAGCCATTTAATGAAGGGAGACAGTTCTCCAGTCACCCTGTTACTTTGATCTGATAACTAGTTCTACCTGAAAGACTGAGAGGCTCCTTTTGAAACCCACCAAATCAGAATGGACTTCATATTCCCAAGATGATGCCTAATCTGCCTCAGTCAGGTAGGCCACATCATAGTGCCTCAGCCATCAGTTGATATCTTCCACAATTAGTCAGTCTTATCTTAGGACAAGCCAGTCCAACTGAACTGAGAATAAAATTTCATATATAATATCTGGGAACATAATATTTTAGGGTAGCATATTTGTTTTGAGGTCATTATCCCTAGGAAATTCTCCACTCTTAGCAAAAAGCTTTCCTTGTGCTTTGTGTACTCTAGCATAATGCAGCATGAGAAGTATACCAGGGAGAAAGCACAGGAATTTTAAAAAAATAAACCATAACAACTAGCCATTTTAATGTGCATCATTTAAGTATAATATAAGGAAGTATTATATAATAATTATTATTAAATAGTGTGAAAAGTAGAACAAATATGTATCTAAAAAGGGAAGCCAGGATATATAGTTCTAGTAATAAAGTGACAAAAGTTGATGTGTCACATCAGCCATCTTCTAGTTCAGTTGCAGACAGAAGCAATACCAAATGAGAATAAAGGCATTTCATATTTAAAAAAAAAAAAATCAAATTGAAGTTTTAATTCCAGTTCATGCCCCTTCAAAATTTGTTTTTGGTATTTCCCTGGGCTGTCACCCAGAGAGAAGAAAAATAATGATTTGACATGCAAGCCATAGATTAGAATGAAAAAAGAAGAAACTATATTAGGAACAGGGAAAAAAAACCCCTACAAAATTAAAATATTAAGTGAACAAGGGTACTATTTGCAATGTCTATCTTTGAGATTAATTTTTTGTAGGGTTGCTGGATTTAGTAGTAAATGCCACTTTAGCAACATAAACATTACTCATTAAACAACTCTTATTCCTTACCCACAAGCTTTTTTATTCCTGAAACTCCTCTATCCTATGTAACAGATGCAGTACCTGTCAGAAAATACAGCATTTCTATTTTTTATTTTGCACAAAGAGCTGAACTGTCATTTCCTAGCTTTTCAGTGTGTGAATATAATGTTGATCTGATTCTAAACAACTTTTAAATGCAATTTCCCATCATGGTGGGCTTAAAGGACCCAGATCCCCTACAAAAAAAATCAGGTCAAGGAATCCTGGGGAACCAGAAACAGAGCAGATGCCCAATTGACTCCAGTAGAAAAAAAACCGAAGCGTTTTTACAGAAACTACTGGCTTTAGAGAACATTCAGTGAAACATCAGTAAGAACCAGTAGTGTTTCTTGCTAATCTACCATATATGTTTATTAGAGAGCTGAGATTTTTAAGATCTGCAGAGCAATCCTGTTAACTACGCTAACTAGGTATAGAGGTCTTGGTACCTTTCACCACTTCAGTGGGTGGTCTTAAAGGACCCAGATCCCCTACAAATGCAAAAATCAGGTCAAGGAATCCTGGGGAACCAGAAACAGAGCAGATGCCCAATTGACTCCAGTTAAGAAAAAAAATAGTTTCAAAAATAAAAATGGGCATTTCCAGCAGAAATTTTTTGAAAGACATTCAGAAAAGCAATGTCATGAGAAAGTAAATTCTAACAAGCCAAAAAAAGCCTCAGAGTGTCACATATGTATTAACCTCTCAGAGTGTCACATATGTATTCACCTATGGCTGTTGAGTCCCCCAAACCCTGTCTGGCTGTCTTCCCTTCCATAGGTTCCTGTTTTTGTCAAAAAAATGCACTTAAGCCTTTGAAATTATGCTACTGCATATGTCTAGTGGCACCAACATTCTGGCTGACTTCCTAAGCAGAGTTAAGGAGAAAACAGATATTGAGAATCTAAAAATCAGGTTATCTTTGCATTTAAACTGACATAAGCCAGCATGAAAACCAGCCTAGTTATAGCAGTGGCTTCCTTTTCCCCCCAAATAGGTGGATGATTAAGATTGTTCGTAAAGAGAAGGCAGCAGAGACAGTGATGTCCACTTAAAAGATGGGAGGTTAAAGGGACTGTCAGGAGGGAGGGAAAAAAGCTAGTGGGATAGTCACATTCAAAAGAGGAACTACTTGATTCTCATCCCTCTCTACATACTTTGGAGCAGTCTGTTAACAGCAGTTACTGTTAAGTAACGACATACTATTAAGCAGCAGTTTGTATCACTGCTTTTGAGTTGTGCCGAGTCAATTTACTATGGTCCAGAATTCAGCCATTTAATGAAGGGAGACAGTTCTCCAGTCACCCTGTTACTTTGATCTGATAACTAGTTCTACCTGAAAGACTGAGAGGCTCCTTTTGAAACCCACCAAATCAGAATGGACTTCATATTCCCAAGATGATGCCTAATCTGCCTCAGTCAGGTAGGCCACATCATAGTGCCTCAGCCATCAGTTGATATCTTCCACAATTAGTCAGTCTTATCTTAGGACAAGCCAGTCCAACTGAACTGAGAATAAAATTTCATATATAATATCTGGGAACATAATATTTTAGGGTAGCATATTTGTTTTGAGGTCATTATCCCTAGGAAATTCTCCACTCTTAGCAAAAAGCTTTCCTTGTGCTTTGTGTACTCTAGCATAATGCAGCATGAGAAGTATACCAGGGAGAAAGCACAGGAATTTTAAAAAAATAAACCATAACAACTAGCCATTTTAATGTGCATCATTTAAGTATAATATAAGGAAGTATTATATAATAATTATTATTAAATAGTGTGAAAAGTAGAACAAATATGTATCTAAAAAGGGAAGCCAGGATATATAGTTCTAGTAATAAAGTGACAAAAGTTGATGTGTCACATCAGCCATCTTCTAGTTCAGTTGCAGACAGAAGCAATACCAAAAGGGAATAAAGGCATTTCATATTTAAAAAAAAAAAAATCAAATTGAAGTTTTAATTCCAGTTCATGCCCCTTCAAAATTTGTTTTTGGTATTTCCCTGGGCTGTCACCCAGAGAGAAGAAAAATAATGATTTGACATGCAAGAAATAGATTAGAATGAAAAAAGAAGAAACTATATTAGGAACAGGGAAAAAAAACCCCTACAAAATTAAAATATTAAGTGAACAAGGGTACTATTTGCAATGTCTATCTTTGAGATTAATTTTTTGTAGGGTTGCTGGATTTAGTAGTAAATGCCACTTTAGCAACATAAACATTACTCATTAAACAACTCTTATTCCTTACCCACAAGCTTTTTTATTCCTGAAACTCCTCTATCCTATGTAACAGATGCAGTACCTGTCAGAAAATACAGCATTTCTATTTTTTATTTTGCACAAAGAGCTGAACTGTCATTTCCTAGCTTTTCAGTGTGTGAATATAATGTTGATCTGATTCTAAACAACTTTTAAATGCAATTTCCCATCATAAAACCAATCAACCAGAACCTCCATCATGTCAAACTATTTCATGAGGAAAAGGGTTGGGCAGAAATATGACATTCACTTTTTAGGGGATTTTACTTCTGTTTGCTAAGCCTGGGAACACCAGTGTGTAATTTTAGTCTCTGTATGGAATGCTGTACAGTTTTAAATCATTGTATGCATTTCCCTCCAAAAAATGAAGGGCACCCAGTCTAGACAGTGATATTTCCAGTACAGCTCTTTCCCCACCCATCTAGGTCCTTCCTGTTCTGATTTTCTTTACCTCTTCTGGTTTCCAACCCTTTGATAATGCTTTACTTTTGTAAGGTTTTTTCTTCCTTTAAAAATTGTAATCTTGTATTAATTTCTCCCTCAGACTGGGGAGAAACTGAACAAGACATGCTAAAGTTATTATTGCTACCCCTTATAAAATATAAAGTCAAGCTAACATTTACGTTATAAAAGACAGAATCAGATATTGTAGATTTAATTTTAAAAATATACTTTTCAAGAACTTTTAAGAGGGCAACCTAAAGTCATAATATTAAACTACAACTTGAAATATTATTGTGCTATTGACACAAGTGCAGTTTTGGACAGTACATTTTAGCAATGAAATCCCTACTTGAAGAATTCAGGAGGTACATTAAAATACAGAAGAGAAAATATTACATGTGCCTTCCTTGGAACGTTTGATAGAAAGCACAACCCTAAAGGACATCCGTACACAAGAAGTTCAAAGGACTGGCTATAGTTCTGACAACTCACCACTGAAATCAAGCCCCCTACATCTCAATCTAATATTATAATCTTGATCAGGTGCATAAGATTATATAAGACTCATTCCCAAAATGTGGGAGATTATTCTTTAAAAGGAAGTAGTGTCTACAAGTTCTTTTAGTTTCATTATTTCTCAGAGTAATTCAACATATTTAAAGAAATGTATACAGCAAAACATAAAGCACGGAAAAGTTAGTACTGCATTGTAGCTTGTACCATAATTACTCAAGAGAATCATGCTGGAGGAATAAGTTATGCCAAGGAGAACATCTGCTTCTGCCCTCTAAACAAAACACCTGTGAAATTGTTTACTTTTCAGGAAAAATTGAAGACTGATGCTAGAAAAGCACAGAGAAGATGCACAATAACTAATACTTGAACTGCTTGCAATTTTTCTTACTGCTGCTTTGTTATTACTTTTGAAAAAGGAATTTTAAAAAAATTAATTTTTAAAAAAATATTTCTAAACCTCCAATCATATTTACAGATGTCCCTCTGCTCTTCTAAAATTGTATATCTATATACATACACACACATACATACATGCATATTTGGAAGTGCGATACTCCATGTAGATACAGAAGTTAATTTCAGACCTTCGAACAGAATCAAACAAGAAAAGTCACTTAATGTCTTCCTCTGTTTATAGATCTGCTTCCCTCTTTTCTGGCAGGTAGTAGGGAGTCCAAGTAAGACTGAATTGCTGTTGTACTAAGTACTGCAAAAATGCAGCATAAAATGTCACTCATAATTTAAAGAACAGATGGTAAACGTATAAAAAAAGATTAGAGTGTTTGCAATAGTAGCAACGGTTAGAATGTCCGTGTTCAAGTGTCATGAATTTTGGACTATTGATCTATGTTAGGTCAGAAAAGAAGTCTCAAAAAATGAAAGGAAAATATTAAAGACAATTTTAAATCACAGAATAAATTTTCCCCTTCCATAGCTGGAACTGAACACAAAATATAATAACTAAGTGACCTGCTATACCCAGTCTTTGTAGAAAACAGTGACAAGTACATATATTGCTATATCTGCTATAATATGGTCTTAAATTACCAACTAGAAAAACAAAAAAAGAGTGGAGCTCCTCTAGCACTGAACTCCTGCTCATGAAGATTCCTACCTCCAAGTGCAACAGAACCCTTGTTTCCTTGCAATTTAAATTCTATGCAAGTTTTGAATGTTGCCTCTAAAAAGAAAAACTGGTAATGAGTAGATAAATGATGTTTCATATATGCAAATTCCAATCTGACAAGTTTGTAAGAGAAACAGGTTGCATGAAGAAATTACCCTGTAGTGGTATTAAAAATAATATAATGCATTTGCGGTATAAGATGAACTAGGAACGAAAAGAACTCAAGTCCTTTTAAACAGTTAAGCTAAATACCTTGTCTTCTAGAACAGGTTCCTTGAACACTTGGTTTCCATTTCATGCCTGGCAGTCAACACAGCACAGCTGCTATCTATGTAATCTCCCATCCTCTATTCGTGTTTGTCGAACAATTTTGTCACTGACCTGCATCCTATTTTTCCTCAACTCCTCCAGTTTGTCAAGAGCATTTGTTGCCCTTCTGATATTGGTTTGATCTGCAAAAGTAATAAGAATACTTTGTATTCCATTACTGAATTATGGAAATATTTATCAGAGGGCACAGGCAGATCTTGGTGTAATGCCATTCGATACAGCCTTCCAGTTTCACAGTGGCATTAATAACCTTTGCCAGTACAGTCTTTTCAACAATTTATGTCCACACTGTAGCAAGTTATTTTAAGTCATACAGGTTTAACTTCATAGGATATTCTCACAGGTGTCACCAAAAGCCTTACAGAAGCCAAGACATGACTCAAAGGCATGATTATCAAGCCAGAAAAAGAAATTAGCTTAAGTTAATGCTTCTGACAAATTCTTGCTGGTCTTGCTTATTCACTTGTTGTCTTTCAGATAACTTAGAACTACTGAAAGGATTTCTTCTTGCTTTTCTTCAAAAGCTGAACTCATTAGTCAGATACTGTTAAATTAACCAAAGATAGGCTCCCTCCCCCCATTAGAAATAAAAAAGCCCCACAACATCATCCATCCATCCATCCACCAGACTCTATAGATAAATTAGCATTTATCTGTATGATATTATTTATTTACCAGGACAAAAGGACAAATTTAATATATTTTGTCCTATTCAACCTTTAATACCTACCCCTCCAAATTTATTCTCATCTTTATATACGATCATGCAGCCAAATATTTTTCTTTGTCTTCACTTTAAAAACTTGAATTTTCTTTCCTTTTGGCAGCCATGACTTTTTCCTTAATCTCCCTCCTTTTACGAGTACAGTACTTAAAGGCAATACTAAGCATTTCCTAAAATACGAAGTGTTACTAGCTGCATCTAACTAGGCCTGATCTTATTGCTCAACTTTCCACGGTTATGTGCACCTTTCTTGAGATTCAAAACATTAAAGAGTTCATTATTAAGCTGGTTGCTATTACACCTCCTATTTTCTTCCATTTGAATAGATACTATAGATGTTCAACGCAATTCTTTCGACAAGCTGCAAAGTCTAAGTACCTTTTTATCTTTGATGTTTCCCATCCCTACTTAATAACAACACTGGCACTTCTAGACAACAGTAAGTCTTTTCCTTGTCTTTATTCTGCTGCTTCCTTCCCTTCCTAGAAGTTTATTATTTTAATTTCATAGCCATTTTCCTCCCATATCATAACACATGCAAATTTAAGGTTATTTTTAAACCTCCATAATTTGCATAAACCAACTAAGTCTTCTCCAAATCAGAATATAAAATTTTATTATGAAGTAGAGTTTACCTTATTAAAGTGCAATTTTACGTGACCTTAGATGCTTATGGGTGGGATGGTCATTAATCATAGAATCATAGAATCATTGAGGTTGGAAAAGACCTCTAAGATCATCGAGTCCAACCGTCAACCCAACACTACCATGCCCACTAAACCATGTCCCTAAGTGCCTCATCTACTCGTCTTTTAAATACCTCCAGGGATGGGGACTCCACCACTTCCCTGGGCAGCCTGTTCCAATGTTTCACCACTCTTTCACTTTCAGGTAGTTGTAGAGGGCGATGAGGTCTCCCCTCAGCCTCCTTTTCTGCAGGCTAAACAACCCCAGTTCCCTCAGCCGCTCCTCATAAGACTTGTTCTCCAGACCCCTCACCAGCCTTGTTGCCCTTCTCTGGACACGCTCCAGCACCTCAACATCCTTCTTGTAGTGAGGGGCCCAAAACTGAACACAGTATTCGAGGTGCGGCCTCACCAGGGCCGAGTACAGGGGCACGATCACTTCCCTAGTCCTGCTGGCCACACTATTTCTGATACAGGCCAGGATGAAATTAATCTCACATTCATACCCTGAAGTAGACATTTTCAAGCAAGCATACATTTCTGTTCCTAAAGAGGACATTCCTTGTGCAGAAGAGTTACCTTCATTAAAGAAGGCCTGAAATAATCACAGTCAGAAAACGTGCATGATTGGTGATTGCAATGGAAGACTAACTAGAGGGTGTTTAACAACTGTACATACAGTAAAATAACCAAAGAAAAAGCCAACCATATCCTGGGCTGCATCAAAAGAAGCGTGGCCAGCAGGTCGAGGAAGGTGATTCTCCCCCTCTACTCTGCTCTGGTGAGACCCCACCTGGAGTACTGCATCCAGCTCTAGTCCTCAGC
>NW_008794888.1:1058544-1080141 GCF_000699145.1 Aptenodytes forsteri | reverse complement strand
CTGAGCAACCTGATCTAGTTGAAGATGTCCCTGTTCATTGCAGGGGGGGTTGGACTAGATGACCTTTAAAGGTCCCTTCTAACCCAAACTATTCTATGATTCTATGATATATATTTTTAAATACTTAATCAAAGGAAGGCTATTTATGAAGTCATAGCTCTACATGATCTATTGAAGTATATTTGTGGATGCCTACAAGAATACAATATTTCATTAAAAGAGCTAGCAGAATAGTTAGGAAGGCCAAGGTCTCACTTGGACTGATAAAAGTGAGGTCAGTCCTTTGTAAAAGGGGCAACAGCAACAATAAGAAAAAAAAAAAATCAACATGCAAGTGTTTGCACAAGAAATTATGTACAGATAACATTAGAAACCTGTTAGAAAAACATTGCATAAATCACTAAAAGGTAGGAAAAAAGTGGGTTTAGTAGATAACATGTAATTTAAAAGCAATAATGAACAAAATGTTGAAAACAACGTGTTAACGTTAAGCAGCTCGGAAATCTATTACAATATAACTTTGTCATAAATTTTAAAGTTCATGAAATATAAAAAAAACTATACAAAAAGTTTTGGTTAAATAAAAGATATTAATATCAGAATAAGCAGATTTTCCATTAAAATAATCACACATACATATTTCAGTGAGAATTTTTTTTTTCTTCTACAAAAGAATTGACTTGCTAAAAGCTGAGCACAGTGTGGTAGCCTATTTGGCTTTAACCTGAAGATCAAATACTTAATTTTTCAAGTGAGGGAACTTAAAAAATACTGAGAAAGGTTCACTGAGTAAAGTAAATTATTAAAAAAAATAAATGAAGCCAACCTATTAAGCATAAAAATATACATATAAAGCATCTTGGTTTTTAGACAGTATACAATAATTTCTTGAACCTCTACAGAGAAAACTAGTCTTCTTCAGAAGTACTTACAATATGTGGAAAAACAATATACATACAGTCCCCGCGGTGAAAGAGGACTATAGGATCCATGAATCAGTGGTCAACATATAAAGTCTTACCATAGAAATATTGTAAACATTTTTCTTAATTGGGACCTCAATCATCTTTGGTATAACAGACTCCTAGGGAATCTCTGATGACACGTTTTATGTCCAACTTAAATAAGAGGGAAAAGAAACTGTTTAAACATTTTGCATTTAAAGTATGCATCACTTAAAAATGCAGTACACATATATGATCACAGTTCAGAATGGGTCTTTGCTTTTAATAAAATGCTCCTGGCCTATAAGTATCAAATCTTAATTGTTCTGGCCAAAGATCCACTTCTGGAAGGGGTCTGATGGATTACAGGATGCCAAACTCGGATGTTCTCCGTTTCCTGTAAGGCACATATGTAGTGCTGCATTGTAGAGAGTTTGATCCTAAAGTGGGTAAAAAAGGAGGAAAAAAAAGAAAGTGAACAAACAATGAGCATGCTATTTCCCCCCACTCTTCATTTTTTCCCAAGTTCATTGTTGTTAAAAAGAGTAAGGCCAAACAGGTAGTGCAGAGGCGGGGCTAGCAAACGAATATGAGTAATATGCAAGTGCCAACTTGTTTTGTTAGGAAATTTTTTTAAAGTATTTTAAAAGATACAAAACATTTGGATTGACTTCCAGGTGGATGCCCAGACACACACACTAAAGGATATCAACTGTTTTTGTAAGTGAAATCATCAAGTTTTGATCTGGTAACTGAAAAGCTGAAATTACCTACATTTTCCTCCCAGAAATAAACTTACTTCTTTTTGGCTTGAGAGTTTTGTTTCGTTGGGGTTTTCTCTTTTATTGGAAATCAAAACTTAACTCATATAAAAGATCACTGATAATATGCCGATGCACTGCACAGTCTAAATACCTTTTGATGCAGCCATTGCTCTTCTCCAACAGCAAAGGTTTTCTGGCCTTTGTAGTTACATTCGCAAAGCTGCACAGGTCCTTTCGAAGCATGCAGACAAAGCTCCTTCTGAATGTTATGTCGAATTTCATGGTGTGCAGAATATTCAAAGTACTATTTAAATAATTTTTAAAAATTTCAGTAAATAAATACAAAGAAGAGTATTAAACTAAATTAATCCTTTTAAATTCCAATACACAAAGTAATAGATTTCTTTTCTTATTCAACAATCTAAGACTACAGAATAATTTCTCTGATTTTTAGTATACACACTTTAAAAGTGTTTACAAAACTAAAAGCATTTTTTAATACTAATGCAATGGAATATATTTAGAAGTACTTAAATGTATAAATTGCAAATGACACTTGGTGCATATGCATTATGATGCAAAATCTCATTGCTTGCTCCCCCAGGAATCATAAATAATTCAAGGAGACAAACTGAAGAGTAGAGGTAGTTGCATGGATAACTTAAATGTTGGCATTTCTTAACTTCAAAAATTTTTATTCAATTTTTGTTGCTGGATTTTGTTTTTTCTTAGAGCAATCAGAGTGTCATCTTTTGCTGCTTGGTCTAAACAATAAATGCTAACAATAGGATGCTGTTATGTTCACTTGTGAGCTAGCCATTAGAAAAGTAATACAAGCATGTATTTTGTGAGTGAATTTTACCATTATTTCCTGACAGCAGAGTACTCTTAAGGCTCAGGAATCCTAGGCTATAATTCAGGTCTTAACAGGGATTTAATTCTAACAGTTACAGACACAGCTGTCCTTTTATGCCTCTCGTCCTACCCTACCATCCTGGTCTCTTCCTTTTCTCCCTCATTAAACAGCAGAGTTCCTATCATTACATCCCATTACCACTGTTTCTTGGCTCCTATGTCAGCCTTCTTCACCGTATCTTTCCTTTGACTATTAAGACCAGGCTCAGTTAGCTCCCTGTGGTTTTCAACTCTCTGTCCAATTGGTCAGCTTCCGCCTCCTCACTGCCTTGGCATCAATGGGAATAGCACTGAGGGACAAACAAGCATCTCACTCTTAAGTCTCTGCACCAAACGTTACTCCCTGAAACAGGTACTGATAGGAGTGACCTGCTTAGTCACTTAGGTCTCAGACATAATAATTTACTCTAAATCTGTTAATCTGACTTAATCTGTTCCGATTTCTCTTTTGAACTCCAAAATCTCTGCAAGCCCTGAAAATACGACTTGAAAGCTAGGTTTAAAACTTCATTAATTTTGGATATTGAGATGGACATATTCCCAGCCCCAGAATATTCTAAAAAGGAAGAATGATAAACACAATTGATGTACAACTCTGAAAACTAGGTACTCTCTTCCACTCCCTTCTCCTATCTCAAATAGATGGATGAAGAAGACAGGTAGCATGGAAAATTTCAGCCTACACTGCTAAAGTCTGGTAAAGAACATAATACAACTGAAAATAGAGTATTGTAATGAGAAGGGTTAAGTAAGCAAATATGCCCATCTCTTGAGCATTACCAGCACAACCTGTATTAAAATTCTCTGAAGGCTGGCATTTGAAGGGATTCAGACTGTTATTTTATGGCAGGAGGAAAAACATAAAATGCAACACTTGAAAGCATAGAGTTTTAGTACAGTCCAAGATAATTTAGAGAGAGATGACAATAGAAGCATACAGCAGATCTCTTAATACAATGTTTTGGTACAGTGTTCCCGCACTAATGACTGTGACAATGCGAAAAGGCTAATATAGTATTAATCCACAACAGAATAAAAGAACAACTTCAATACTGTAAGAAGCTAACGTAACAGGGTAGTTGTTAATCTAGACAGTGTTCCATCTCCCACAAAAATTGATTAGGAAAGCATCAACTAACTAGGATCATGTGTCTGAGTTTTCACAGTGCCATCAATGGATGGCTTTTAAGATTGAAGATTTTATAAAAAAAAAAAAAAAAGAAAAATTACAGCTATATTCTAACAAAAACTTTTAAACCCTTGTTGACCTTTAGTTATTAAGGATCTACAGTTAGCAAACTTTATTCCCCAAAGAACTCTTTAAGGCAACAGAGAAGTGTTCATTTCTGGGCAGGGAAGGAGATGTTACTTTTATTAGTATTACAGTAGTGCCTGAAGGATTCAGTATCTGACATCTATTGCAAGTCATACTGTAGAAGAAACAGAGCACCATTGCTGCCTCCAAGAGCTATGCATCAAAGAGAGCTGGTCTTGGACAAATTCAATCATATTATTCACTTGCATTAGCCAGTACAGGATAGACCACTTTGACTTCACACTATGAGGCTGCAAGCATGATAGGGAAGGTGACTCAGACCTGGCCACTTGGTCTCCCATTGGCCGGATTCCCACCAACATCTTCCTTGACAGTGCAAGTCCTGGTGGCAGAGAAAGAAGCAATAGGAGGAAGCATAAGGAAAGGAAGAATTAAGAAGACAACACTTACAAGAAAAGTAGTAAGGGTAGGATGAAAAGGTTTTGCACAGAAAGGAGAGATCAAGTGAAGCAGTGCAATTGTGTTAAAAATCTGAACCTGTATGCTGAACATAAAATGTTAGAAGTGGGACACAACATGAAAAGCAGTATGAAATTTTCCTTGAACAATATATATAGGAATTAACTCTTAAAAAAAAGGAGAGAGACAGAGAAAGAAAATTGCATATTAAAAATTAGTCCATTTCTCTAAAATAAATGAAAAGCTTTAATATGGTAAAGTTACAGCTAAACAGATCATAAAAATCAGGCATCAAATATTTTACCTGATTTCCTCCAAGTCCATGACAAGAATACATAATCAATGGTTTGCCACCATGGTTATTTTCACCAACATCCAGACACATGCGGTTACCTATGTTTTTTAACTAAAGAAAGGGTATTATCAGAAAAAAAATAAAGCAGCTCAGTGAGGATGACAAAAAATTAAACTGTCTCACTTGCATACAAAACTAACCTTTGGCTTAACAACAACTACAGCTGTTAGTTCATTTTTACTTTCTGCTATGCTCAAATCTAAAAATCCTGGTCTCTCAGAGCTAATCTTTTCTAACCAAAAGCCTAGTGACTACATTATGGTTGTCTACAGCCACACACTGAATTATTAGGCTACTGGTATACAAGGTTACTGTTATTCAAATTACAATTTGAACAGATACACATAAAATATTCAAAATTGGAGGAAGGGGAAGTGCTAAACATTGCTAAACTTTCACATTCACCTCAAGATAAGGATTATTAGTTTTTTAATACTTTGTTGGTTTTAGCAATGCAATGTCTAAGAAGTTATTTGGCAGAGAAAATGCAATGGCATAAAAAAATTTATGTATAACTATAAACACACATTTTCCTCATCATAAACCTAATTGTGAGAAGCAAACAGCTGTCCAGTTTTCCTCATTAACATGAACTAAAAATTCTCTCAGTCTTCTTACTATATAAAGCTAAATTTACCTTGATAATTCAGGAAATCTCTCACCATTGGCTTCGTACTTTTATATCATTTTAACGGTTAGTGATGGGCAGAATGTTGCTTATCTCAGCAGGTTGCAAGATCCCGTTAAGCAAGGCTACTGTTAGTTATTAAGAAGTTTTGCTTAAATTTCATATCACCATTGACAAAGCTATAAAATATTCAAATAGCAAGGTATACAGAAGAGATTCTTTGTCCAGAGTAGTGAGAGAAAACCCGAGAGCTGGGTAGCTGAAATGTAAATGATATAGCTAAGGTAGCTGAAACGTAAATGCTATGGCTAAGGTAGCACAGAAGATTAGCAAACTTCCTGGACTATGGAAGACTATAGACAATAATTAAACTTACATATCCAGAAAACAAAGGATTCAGGTCTGGCACATATGCTTCTGGATAAACATTACTGAGATACCAGGTAAAATTTTTACACTGCAGACGCTGCCTTAAATCAAGTCTTTTTGAGATGTCTCCAAATGTTTTCTGTTAGAGGAAGGGAAGTAAGGAAGAATGAAAGAGAAATATACTAACGTTACTAATATCAATTTTGTACACATAAATCTATGATATTCTGTATTGTAGCATTAAACAAGTTTTAAGCTTCATTTGTTGATTTTTTTTTTTTTTTTTAAATACCGTACTGCTACGGTTATTGCCGTTTGTTTTTCATAACACCACTGACATCCTGTCGGCAGCGTTTCAAAGCACATGCAAGAAAAATACATTGCAACATGGAAAGAATAGAAGTATCTTTAGTCCCAAGAGGGTTTTAACATAATGCCATGAAGTGGGAAAGTACAAACAAGACCATACTGATGACAGCTATAAAGCTAACTGATCTCACTAAAAAGAGTGAGCTGAAATAGTGAATTGGATTAATTAAATAATTAGCATAATAGTCAGTACAATGCAGAATTTCCCAGACAAAATTCAGTTGTCTAGCTGCTAAACATGCTTAGGAAATCTAATGCTATTAGTTATACAATAATCACAAAAAATTATCATACAAAGGGAGAAAAAATGGCTTCTCAAAGAAAACTCTAGATTCCAGCTGGTGAAAGACCAAAAGTTCCAGAAAACTTACAAAAATAAATAAACCAACCCCCCTGAATTTAACCTAAGTTTTTAAGCAGATAGAGACAGGATGGGTATCTATCATTGAATAAGCTTTATTCTGCAGCTGAAGAACAACAAAACCTGCTTTTTAACCAAGAATACTAAGCAACTTGAGACTAATGAGACATTATGTTTCTCACTCCAAGTTAGCTTGCACTTTCTGCGCTCAATAGCTTTTCTCATGCTCTTCTGGTAGTTCCAGTAGCTGTTCAGTGCAAACAACCCAGGATTTTAGAGAATGTATGAAAAAAACCCCTACCAATCAAAAAAACCCACCACACAAAACAACACTATCACCATCTGAACACTTAAGTTTTTCATGTTTGTTGGGGCTACAGCATTAAGCAAACTGAACTCTCTCTTTTAATGAAAATATCTAGAATCCTTACATACTTTGTCAATAAATAACTTTTGCTCACCAAAACTTTCAACGCAGCAAGTGTGATTTCTAATACCACCACCACCACCTACTTGTTTCACAATTTTTGCTGCCTCTGTGTTTCTTCGGTAAAATATTTCTTTATATTCATCCATCCAGACTTCTGCAAGGCGGACTTGATTACGTGTGATCACTTGAGTACCTTTTGGGAAAGTATGGGGACTCTTGCTGCGAAAGACATGGCCAACAACAGAGCAAGGCATGATCTCCAACTGTCCACCACATTGCCATACCTAATAATAACATTTTTTGTGTAAGTGCACTGCAATTGGAATTAAGGGGGTGGAAAAAAATTCAGGAATATTATCGTTCACCAAAAAAAACCCCAAACCACCAACAAGAGTGCATATATCAGGCATACCACAAGTGAATTTCCTAATCAGGTAAACCCTGGAAATGTACATTTCAGCTATCAACCCTAAACACGTTTAAAAAAAAAAAAAAAATCAGTTCAGTAAGCATGTTTGTATTTTATTTTATAGGTCATTAGTAATTAATTTTCCATGTCCTAGTTGGCTGATTCATCAGAGAAGTCAAGATCCAACACTAATTTGTCCTCAAAAATCCTGTACACTGTCAGTATAGAGACCACTGCTAATTAAGTAGCTAAACTTACTCTGAAAGACATTTCTATATTTTCACCTCCCCATATTTCCATTTCTTCATCATAGCTTCCAATGAGTTCAAAGTAGTCTCTTGATATTGAAAAGAGACCTCCAGCAAAAGTAGGTGTTCTGCAAAAAGAGAAATTTACTGAGGAAGAAAGAATTCAAATAGGTAGGTTTTTTTAAATATATATGTAAAATCATGGTATAACTGTTCTAGCAAGTTTCCATGCATTTGTCAGTGTTTCACTACATTGATACATTTTCCTGGCATAGATAATACTTCCAGCAATTAAATCTGCCCACACTGAGTCTCATTGGACAGTTTTATTTTCATTTATTAACAACTGGTTTAAACTAATGACTATTGGTATAAAAGACAGCATCAGGAAAAATAATATATTTTCCCTGTATGGAGGGTATCAAGCAAAGCTATTACTCCTCCAGACCAGTAACCTGTCTGCGGCCAAAGCATGTACAATTATCATCAAATGCACCACTGTAACAGTCTAGTATTTTGGTGCTCTGAGCCTTTGTTGCCATCCTTTCAAGGATGATGAATGAGAAGCCAGAATCTGTGGTACTGTCTCTGAAAAGAACTGTTTATAATCCTCCTCTCCCCCCTCCCTCCCGAGGAAAAAAAATATATAGAAAATGCTTATTATGTTTCTAGTGTATGTAGAAAAAAGGTAATGCAGAGCAATTACTGACTTAAGGAGGCTATATTTTTATGAAAGCTTTAAAATTTACAATGTGGTTCTTAAAGAAAGCATTACAAAAACCATCTAAGATGCTAAGACTTCTGATCATACTCATCTGAAGAACGAATTCATTTACAAGCTGCTGTTCATAACAAAAACCATGAAAACTGAAGGATTTAAAATATTATTCAAATTATGTTTACCTAATTGGATAGGTTTCATCTTTTCTTCTTTTATTTTCATGTTTAGGAATAGACTCCCATCCAAATGACAAACTCCAATCAAAATTTCCTCTGTTGTGGCTATGCCCATAATAAGAAGATGGTTTACTGAATTCAAAAGTATTGAGATCTATAGAAGCAATATCAGGGCTTACAACAGCAACAGGGTTCTCGGCTATTCTTGCCAATAATGGCTCTAACCAGCCATAAAAGCATTCACCTATGGAGAAAATGAATTGAATTTTTACTTGGCTATAAAGTAGTACACAGGGAATATTTTAACATGCCCGCAGCAAGCCAATATGCACTGCTTTTAAATAGCATTGCTAATTATACTTTCAATAATATAAAATAGCAATAGGAAAGATGATACATTGCTAATGTTCATAATTCATAAAAAATCTGCAACGTTAAATCAAAGGCAACAGTGTTATAAACCAGACCCGGCATAGTTACAGGTTACACTTACAATGAGCATCCAGAAAGGTAAGGGTCTCTCCTGTTGCTACTGAAGCTCCCAACAACCGTGCAGTGATGAGACCTTTCCTTTCCTTTTGACGGACTACTTTAACTATTTGAAACTGTTTCACATATTCATCTAGTTTATCATGCAAGTATTCTAGAAAGAAAAATTTTCAGGATATTCAGTGTATATACATGCCACTGCCTAAAATTTTACATTATTAAACTAACAGGATAAACGATTCACACTAATCCCAGGAACGACCTCAATATCAAAGCAGTGAACAATTCCTGGCTGCTGAATGCTATTTTTAGGGGCCGAGTTTTCTTGGGGGCGGGGGCGTAGAAAGAGGTGACTGGCAGAGAACAGGGGATGGAACACTAAAAATATTCTAAAAGAGAAAGAACATGTGCTAGTACATCTCTTCTGCAGTATTAACAGTTTGAATATCAATTCAAAATCCATTTTCAGAGCAAACGGATCATGTACTTACTTACTCAAGTTACCTGCAGAGCATGCAAATTTTTTCCTTAATGACAGCACATTTTACACACAGTTTGCAAAGGCTACAATATTTACAACAGCAACAGAAGCTATAAAAAAACCTCTTTAAATGTGCAAAATTTGAGAAACAACCCCACATCCCTCATTAAACATCCCACATCATCTTCCTTCCTCTGCCCATCCTTAGTATTAAACTGTACTACCGAATATTCTTCACATCCAAGTGTGTCAGTATACTAAATACAGACTTGCAAAAAGTGTAAATACATTAATATAAGCATGTATGTATAGACACGTTCATCTGAAGTTAAGCATACGAAGTTTTTTTGAACTTGCATTTGTGATCACACTCAGTACACATTCAATTATTTTTGGCAGTCAGCTTCAGTATTGAAGATTATTTTTCCATTAAATAATTTTACTTTCTAGGAAAGGCATTGCCCTTCACATTAATGAAATTAATTTACATAAAGACAATCACTATGATAAAATGCAAATTGCTACAAACATTGGCCGATTTATCTTTGGATACTTTGTTTTATAAACTGTAATTGGTTTGAAGCACAAATTACAGAGCTACTTGTCATGCAACCAGTTATGCAGTTTAAGCAACACTAGAATTGGAATAATCAGAAATGGGATTTAAAAACCTTTTAGAGGACAAGAATTTCATATTTGACTACCTTATGAAAAAGAGATGGGGGAGAACTATTTTATATTTTATAGAAAAAGAAACGGACAAACCCACTTAGAATACCATTACACATGTTAATGGTGGTAAAGAAGTATTCCCTTTTAACCAATTTATCTGTAATCCTAACATGTCTTAAATTAAAAAAAAAATTCAAGAGAAAATAGAAAGGCTTCTTACCATCTACACTGGCATCATCCACCAAAATAATCTCCTTTAGCAGTATGGCAGGAGATGTGTACATCACGCTGTGAACAGTTCTGAGCAGAGTGGACCATGCTTCATTATGAAAAACTATTATAATACTTGTGGTTGGCAATGGCGGGCAACGCTTAAACTTTTGTTCAATACATCTACAGATTAGAAAGTGTCAAATGTTACAAAACAGACAAAAAGTTTTGACTCAAACTCTTAAAAGAAACCCTTTTCTTTCTAGTACAAAGCTTTAAAAATATGGACATTAAATATTTCAGCTTCTACACTTTCTATCCCAATTTTGGAGTGCAGAGGCTGGTGCTCCAACTGGAGAACCTGTACAAAATATTTTTAAAAAATATGATGAATAAGAATTCCACTTGAACAACTGACTCAGTTCTGCTTCTGTCTCACAAACCTTTGAATACGTTTCATATAGCACCCAGGTCTTCTTCAGAAAAAGATATGTTATTCTATTGAAAGCAGCAGATACTGAGCTGCAAAATCAGACTTTAAGTCATCATTACTGTTGAAACCCAAAAATACAAAGAAGAATATTTATTAGAAGAATGCGGAGTTTGCAAGGCAAAATAGAACAGATCTAATTCAGAAGTTCAAAATTTTGTAGAAATACCATATAATCCTTAGAGCAGCATATCCCATTCAAGGGAAACAATTTTAAACCCACAGTTTTTCAAGACTGATGTATTCTGAACATAACTTTAAATCCAATTGCAAGTCAAGATGACAAGACAACACTTCTGTATTCATAAGCTGCACACTTATTGTTTATTGCCTGTCAACTTTAGAGACTGGAAGACTCCCCAAGGTAATTATCACAGCCATTGCCTCACAAAACACACAGGCGAAAACTCACCAGTTACGCTCTAGCAAAGGTTATTGTGAGCTGCACCACATGTAACATGATATTCATACTACCAGCAGCAGCTCAGTAAAGTTAGTCACTTCTGACACAGATAGCTGAGAACATATAATCTGACACTGGCAGAGACTGCTCATAACCAAACCCCACTCTACCCAAGTCCTACAGTCTTCATTAATAAAATTTTTCAATACTACAAGATTGCTGAGATGTTCCATTGCGTTGTTCAACAGTTTACAATTCCTAATTTATTAAATTATGCTGGTGGTTTTATTAACAATGAATACTAAAAAAAAAAGGGGGGGGGGGGAATGTTTTTTAAATTGGGAAAAAGTTTAAACCACATTTTTAGTTTTCTTCTAAGTAAAACTTAGCAGGCTTCCAGAAAGCGACTCAGAAATTGTAGCTTAAAGGAAAAAGCAGAAAACCTTATTTAAATATAGTTACTTTGAATTCAAAACCATGAAAGAAGTGAGCCTTTCTAAACATTCTTCGCTTTGGCACTGTGGATCATTATGTACAGTCAGTCATTATGTAGAGCTAGGAGACTCTCCTAAACTATCACCTAATGCCGAACTCAAATCACTTTGCAGTCTGCATTTCTGACAAGTTTTTCAACTATCAGGACATACACATTTCAACATACTCAGGAGGTCGAGTGTCTGGTCCAAGATCTCGGTGTAAAGAAATCCGATCACTTGCAAATGCATTAAAACAGTGTTTTTCTTCTCCACGCTGTTTTTCTTTCTGTTCTTCTGAATTTAAGTTGATGGTCTTAAATGCTTTACCAGAGGCTCCAGGACCATTAGGATCTTGAAGGGGTCGATCTAGAAAGGGTTTTAGTTCCACTGCAGTATAGTGTCCTGGCAAACAGTGTCTCTCTCCAGGAATCTTAGTTTGCCTAACAGGTGCTTTTATCTGCATTTTTGGCTTTGCACCTTTGATATTGTTCATAGCATTTAACATGAGACCTAATACATGACTTTTCTTTCCAACAACTGGCTCAATCCCTGCTTCATCTTTAAAATCTTGAACACCCACTTCTCTTTGTAATAAAAATAAAAATACCAGAAAGACAAACACAATAATGCTAAACTTCCAAAGTTTCCAGTGAAAAAATAATTTCTTGAATAGTTTAGGTGTTTTTTTCAAAGCCATTCTAATTTTAAAAATTTATCACAAGACAAAAGTTCCTGTGAATGATGTTCTTCAAATAGGTCACAGCATTTCTTGAAATTGTAACACCTGTAAATTAAAACAAAAAGTATAAATTAAGACATCTAGTATATTCGATAATGTAAAACCACAGGCGCTTAATAGGCAGGAATTAATTCACAACTCCCAACAATCAAACATTATGTGTCCATCACTTAAAGATAAGTCAAACCTATCTATAAAGGAAAGTGCATCTTGGGTATCTGTTTTTTTGGTTTGGGGTTTTTTTTTAAATACACTTCAAATAGAAGAACCAAAAAGCAGGCATACCACTAAGAATAAAACACTATTTTTACATAATGCCACTACTTCACATTAATTTTCTTCCAAATCTTGAAAATTAAGTTGTTTAAAATTAGAGGAAAATGTTGGTTTATGTCTTCTAGAAGAAGGGAATTTTAGTTCAATGATGAGATAGAAGGAAAGCAGATGGAATCAATATGGTAAGTTCAAGTTGCACGTAAGAAAGATCCACATAAAAAGTGAACTATAAAGACAGGAAGGACTTCTCAATCAACTTATTTCAACAATTTGGAAATTTCCAATATTTAAAAAAAAAAAAAATCCATTTCAAGATTAGACTTAAACAATCAGACTTCCAAGTGGGAAATTTTTAGATTGATTTAGTTATCTAGTATACATATTCAATGCAGATTTAATACAGGTGATTTGGAGTAGGGTAATTTAGCCTGAGGATCAAGTAATCATTCTGTACATTTTTTCATTCACTTGTACTGCATTTTCTGGCATGTGCTGCTGCAACTCATCAAGAGAACATGTCAAAGAGCTCTCCTGTTTCAGGAACTCTGCCACTATTTTTTTGTACAGACAAGCAATTATTCAGCAGCTTTCAAAGATGGGGAACTATGAAAAACATTTGAGGACTACCAGAAACCAAGTGATTTGAATTAAATTCTCTCTGCAAAATTGGCAGTTTACAAGAAGGGGGAAAATAGCAACCAGTCTGAATTCAAAACACAGCTTTATTTTTGTGTAAGTTGCATGTATGTAAACTGAGAAAAGAAATAAGCAGCATCTAGATAAAAGCCACAGTTAATTCCCACTTGCTAACTACTGACCACAGAATTGCAAAAAACTACTTTTTTATTTCATCCTTTGAAATACAAATAGATTCTGCATTTTTTAATTGGAATAACATATACTCAGGAAGAGATATAACTTACAGAAAACAGAAAAAAACCTCACCTGGCTTCCTTCAAGAATTTGCAGGATAAGTTAAGCATCCGGACTTGTTCACATTCTAGTTTATTTCAAACCTTATGTCAGCTTTTTTTAATAAACTCATACATTCAAACCACAGTAGTTTTACCATAGAGCTATTGTTATAAGAATGCAGAGGGGAAGCTCATTACAGCATTGTCATATAGATACTAAAAGGTACCAAAAACGTGCTTCACAAGGCTCACAAGATTTCCAAGAAAACCCATTAAAAAAATCCAGTCCATTTCTGTCTCACACATTATTTTCCCATTTTTCTTTAGTGCTGAAAAATTTGTACTACAATACCGATACTTCTACACTGCAAGACTAAGAATAAAAACTTTCTTTCCTGGTGAAAGGATTGCAACCAATTTATCAAACTGCCAGATTAAAAAATGCCTTGTTTTCTCACAATGTCTGGTGGGTTGATTTTGGCTGGCTGCCAGACACCCACCCAGCCACTCTCTCACTCCCCCTCCTCAACATGACAGCAGGGGGAAAATAAGATGGAAAAGCACATGGGTCAAGATAAGGACAGTGTGATCACTTACCAATTACTGTCGCAGGGAAAACAGACTCAAGGATGATGAATTTAATTTACTGCCAACTAAAAATAGAGTAGGATGGTGAGAAACAAAGACAAAACTAAAACCACCTCCCAGGCTCAACTTCACTCCTTCATTCCCAACTCTTCTATCTCCTTTCTCTGAAGTGGTGTAGAGGGGATGGAGCACAAGGGTTGTGGTCAGCTTGTAACACTTCATCTCTGCTGCTCCTTCCTCTTTACACTTTTCCCCTGCTCCAACATGGGTCCTCTCCGCAGAGTACTTCAGCAAAAACTGCTCCAGCATGGGTCATCCATGGGTCACAGTTCCTGCCAGGATCTTGCTCCTGCAAGGGCTCTCCATGGGCTGCAGCTTCCTTCAGGGCATATCCACTTGCTCCAGCATGGGGTCCTGCACAGGCTGCAGTGTGGATGACTGCTCCGGCATGGTCCTCCATGGGCTGCAGAGAAACACCTTCTTCACCATGGTCTTCTCCATGTGCTGCAGCAGGACAACCTGCTTCACCACAGACTTCTCCATGGGCTGCAGGGGACTATCTGCTCTGGTGCATGGAACACCTCCTCCCCTGCTTCTTCACTGACCTTGGTGTCTGCAGGATTGTTTCTCTCATATTTTTCTCACTCCTCTCTCTCTCTCTCTCTCTCTCACAGCTGCCGTGCACCATTTTTTACCCTTTCTTAAATATGTTATCACAGAGGCACCACCTGCTACACTGGGTAGCTCAGCTTTGGCCAGCAGTGGGTCCATTTTAGAGCTGGCTGGAACATGCTGTGTCCAGCATGAGGGCAGCCCCAGTCTCTTCTCACAGAGGCCACCCCTGCAGTCATCCCCACTTCCCAACCCTGCCATGTAAATGCAATACACAATGTAAAACACTAAGCATATATACAGATCAGCACGTAGCAAGATGACTGTAACTTGTGGAACTACCATTGCTAAATATACTCTGCCCGACTTTACAGCCTCTGCAACCTGTTAACCAGGAATGTTTTTGTAACACCATAAAAAAGAAAATCACGTTACTGTTTCTCAGTGCACCATGCACAAGCACATATGATATTAGTAAATCTTAAGACTTAGGAATCAATAAGCAATATAAATATGCCTTCCTCAAATAGAAAAAAGAAAACACATTTTTTTTATATTTGAGGTACTTAATATTATAAGAGAGTTCTGGCTACCTCTTTATCTCCCAAGCAGTCATTAGGCATAGTCAATCAGGCAAACACCTGGGGAGGGGGGCATTAGCCCTGGTTGGCTGGTTGATTTGTTTCTAAACATTATTGCCCTCAAATTTCTTTTATATCACTAAACAAGCAACAATGTTCTCCAACTTCCTCTAGGCCTCTTCCTCTTTGTAAAGAGACTTAAATTTGTCCATAACAAGAGAAAGGTTAAGCATTAATGAACATGATGGTATAAGATATGTCATGAAAAGAGAGATTAAAGCTAATTCTATATAGCAACATTGACTGTTTTACACAGAAATTATGCTTGAGATTAATTTGAGAATTTAATCAGCATTTGAGTCAAATATTTATGACTGTCTCTTTTTGTTTTAACGAGCTGGCATGAGACTACTCAGAAAGGGTAGAAAAATTACATGTTATGGCTACATATCTGTTATGTGCCTTAGTACCAGAGAAATCTTTTAACTAATTTAACTATTAATTTAGAGAGTTAAAGTTGCAGTTGTCAGATTTCCATTGTCCATCTTCAGCATTTCAATTAACGCAGCAATATTTACGTATGCTAAGCTCACTATGTCATACATTTTTTTCTCGTTTTATGTTTACTACATGAACTTTGGCTTCATTGTCTCCAGCAACAAAAAGGAGAAATGGACTAGAAAATACCAAAGATTTCTTCCACAGATTTTTAGCACATACAGACTTTTGCTGCTGCTTGCTTTGACGATGACATACTAACCTATTCTTCCCAAAGCATCAAAAGTACATACGTACATTTTACAAAAAAACTTAAACTAAATTACTGTCATTTTTATTTGGGATTATTTCCTGCACAAATTGAGCATATACAAATGCTTAGAATACTCATGATCAACACAAAAGAAGAGTCAAGATATCTGTAAGTCACAATAACCAAAATCCAGAATATTTCTTGCACTACCTGTGTTTTGCATATCTCTGTCCTCAGGCAAATAAGGCATTAAAGACTATAATAAGCAGACTTAATGAGCAACCAAGAACATATAGCAATTTATTCAGCATTTGGTTTCCTATGTAACTATATTCACTTTTATCTGCATGCACTTTGGCTTCTCTTTGACAACATATTTCCTTGTATTGCATACATCTGTCTTGGCTGCTCAGGTCTTACTACAGCAGGCTGCCATAACACACAGGTGAAACGTGTCTGTCCCTAGAAATGAAAAGACAACTCACCTGAGTTAAGTGGGTTGTGCAAGCAAAGCAACACAACTTAACCCTTTCAATGTGGATTAGTACACTCCAGTAGCATACATGGCAGCATGCCGTGAACAGAAGTAAGTGCAAGTGATGTTTCTTTTTTAAAGAAAGGATCAAGTAATAGCCTTGGAATAGTATCTGCAGCAGAAGTGAAGTGGACAAACATGGGCTTGTTTGCCACAAACGTACAGCAAACTCTTTGACATAGACAAATGCTAAGTGTAGTTTTATTGACAAAATATCTTATAGGGATATTGCTTACAATAAGAGAAGAGCTCTTTGTCACATAAAATAGTAGCAGTTTCCAGAACACAGACTACATTGTCCAAAGAACTTTTGTCATGAAAGCTGTATCTTCCTTAGGGTTTTACGAGGATAATTTTCTAGTCAGAAATAAAATCTTTATTCCCCACAAATGCCTCACACATTTTTATGGCATAGTAATGCCAGTAAGCACAGACCAAGCTACTGTTCCATCCTCCAGGACATGCTAAAGAAATATGTGGCATGATTAAACTCCCTGAGGTGACTGTTTAGCAAAGTGTTTAATCTTCTATTCATTAGTGTTATTTTCACTAATAGTAGTCTGGATTCTTACAGCACTTTGAAATAATTAGCCCTAAACGTCAGAAGTTGGATTTTAGGGATTTTTTTTTTTTAAGAAGAAAATAACCAGAAAACTAATACGTACTACAAAAGTCTTCTAAAAAGTGCCAAAAAGCAGCTGCCACACTACTTCAAACCACATCACATGGGTAGTGTGTGAATTCAATACACAGTCTATGCTACATTATGCCACCCACTAACTCTGATGTCAGACTGTCTGCAAAAACTCTGGCTTACAAGAAAGCCTCACTACAGTAGCCAACATGTAGACAACTCTGACTTTTTGTTAGCTTGGTCTGAACAACACTGTAGACAATAATTTTTTTTTAAAAACATTAAAATGTGAAGAAAACCCAAATCAGCAGAAATTCTTTGAGACCATGCCAGTAGGAGAAAATTCTTGGGATCAGTATCAACAATATAATTGATCTCAGTTTTTTTAAATAAAACTGTTTTAAAATCAACTTTTCTTTTATCTGAATGATAATGTTCTAATGTTTCCTGAGAATGTTGCTTATGGAACATAAAAAAACCCAAAACAAACAAAACTAAATACTAAATTAAAAATACTTAAGAAAAAAATAATTAAAAAAGAGAAAAATAGGAAAAAAATAGCCTTAAGAATGATTCTAATCACAACTATTTAAATACACAACTTTGCTTCACCCCAATCTGATTTCTTCTGTAACTCTAGAATCACAGTCTCATTAAAAAGCTTGTCTATTTTTTCTTATTATGTAAGTATACAATCCCTTCATCAAGACCTTAATGTTCCCTTAATCAGAAAGTGGGTGTGTGAATAGAAACGCTGAACAAAATCTTCAGAAAAAGAAGACCTGACACTCATGATCAACCGTTCTTACCAAATTCGCAAAAGTCTGCCAAAGATACGTGATTACATATATTGGGATACTTTACCTATAAGAATTGCTACTTTCACCACTGCTATTTCTGAATCTAAAATTCTAGACAGGGCTTTTTGTTTTCTTTGCATGAATACCAATGTAGATGCTACTAAAACATTAGCTACTGAAATAATAATTTTGGTAAGTGATACTTCAGTCTTCTACCACCAATGAAATTGAGTTTTTTCTACCAGAAAGAAAAAAAAAATAATCACTGAACAAAACCATTTCCACTTCCTAGAAGTACATCCCAGAAGAACATCTACTTGCATGGCCACCTCTTGTGACAGACTAAGAAATGTCCAATTTGGAGTGAACTTTTCATGAAGTTTTAGCTGAATATGGAATATGAAGGCTTTCCACACAATCAATAACATTCAGAAGCACTTCAGAACTTGGGGAAAATGAAAGCAGTTGCTTAAGTTTACCAAACTATGCTACTGTTTACAAGAATATTAGCACTTAGCTTAAATAAAGGAACAAATTATAAAATTAAATGTACAGAAGTTAAAGAATAAGGCTTCACATGAGAAGGAGAAACAGAATCAGCTGGCCAATTCCTATCTCCACACATGCAATAAATGATACTTGCCTATCTGTTCCACTAAGAATTCCTGTGGAATACACTCCTAGATAGGGCACATACACATAAAAGAAAGAGAGATTCACAAACCCCAGATACTGTTCCTCTGGGTACATTCTTTGAAGCTCAGCCAGTGGAAATGTGGTTCTACTCCTGAAAAAAATAAGTTGTAAGAGGAATAGTGAATGTATTCAGTTCCTGAGTCTTAGTTTTAGAAACATTAAGGGCATAGATTATTCTAGCAAAGACTGGACATAATCTGCCACAGTGATTATTACAGAAAAATCAGAAGCTGTAACTGGATGATAACACAATAGGCTGAAGAAGTTCAGAGCAGCAGCAGCCCAGAACATCTACCTGGAATACAATTTTGTAAACTATCTTCTTCAGCAGTTTCTTTGAGATTAAAAAAATAAATACAACACCCCCACCCCCCCTTTTATTCTAATGGAAATGCTTCCAAAACCTCTTTCAAAATGAGCACTACTCCTAATTTTCTACAGCAAAGCACTGTACATGATAGGCAGAGATAGATAGTTGCCTGTGACAATAGATACTATATTAAAAGTATACAGTAACCATATATTAAAAAAATATTTATGGCTTATTTTTACAGTCCTGGGACTATAAACATGCACTGAACTCAATTTACATTTAAATTTCACTCAGCTCTGCAGCTTCCTTTTTTTCTTGTCCAGATTGGTTTGGGCCTCTGTTAAAATCATTTTAGACTGTCCCTAAAAATGCCATGATGACAAGCGAGCACCATAGCAGCTGTTAAGTGCTGTTTTAGCTTAGAAGGATTAGTGTCTGATTTTCACTTAAGCACCAGAAAATAATCTCTGGATCGTAACCAAGGGATTTTTTTTTATTTTGTTTTCCTGATTGTAGTAATGTTTCTAAGATAACAAAAGCATCTGAGTAATAAGTGCAGGGCTTGAAATCACAGTTTTACAGCCTAATTGGCCTTAAACTTTTAAGTTGTTTAAATGATGAGTGTAAAGCAAAGCAAGTCTCCTCATGGATTTTTTGAGATTTACTGAGGTTTATTGGGTCAGTGACTGTTAAACTAATCTTTGTCAGAATCTCCCAAAGGTGTCTTTGCTTTCCTCCTCTCCCCACTTGACTGGTTCTTTTCCAGCTACATTTCACTGCTGAATAATCTTACCTAACAACAAATAGTCATTTGACTATAGAATTTAATTACTAAGTCACCGTCAGTAGTTTTGCGACATGATTTCTCTGTTTGTAAGCAGAAATATTTCCTATGGCACATGATAGCAGCAAATCTTAGAAAAAATCAGACAATAGTAAGACAGACAGCAAGTGGATAAAAACGTGCTTCACATGAGTGGACAAAATCTAGCACTTCACAATCTAGAAACTTGAGGCACTTTCAAATCTTCCAAAAGAAAAGCACAGGAATGAGCAGATTAGGAGGAGAAACTCATCAGTGCTGGCAGGCACCTGATCAGCAATTCATATTATGAACATGGTCCTCTACATTGATTCCAAAGAAAGGGGAAGCCCTGCACTAGATATCAGCTCTCGGAATAGACAGACCAGGCAACAAATTTATGCAAAGCAAAAAGGAACTTCTCAAAGCAACGCAGTTTGTCACCTAGAACCACAGACTTTGGGGAAATGTCACAGAGAGGGCAACTATATCTTGTTCCTATTTTGACAGAAGTCAAGATATCCAGGCTGCCGCTGGTAGTGCCCCACCCAAAAAAAGGAGCAAAGTTAAATAGCAATAGAAGTTACAAGGAGGAGGAAAACTGGTCTTCTACTCCTTCCCACCGTGCAACAAAAATAGTAATTTGGGCTTTCTGTAACTAACAATTTTTACTTTGCTATGTTATTGAGAAGCCTTGAGATGATAGTAGCAGATGCCAAACTGACCAGGCCACTGAGCAAACCTAGTTAAAAAAAGAAACCAAAAGCTGTAAGTTGGCTGTTCTGTCTCAGTCTTTAACTCTGTAGCTTGGCTCAGCAGCATGACACTGACTTTAGTCAAGACTGAATAGATCAATATAGTTTATAATTTTTTAAACAAAAGATGTTGTTTTGTAACAGAAGACTAACATGTAAAACACTACTAAGATGCATAGATAAAATTCATATTTCCAGTAAGATATTTTTAATTTAACCAATAAAAAAAATTATTACTAAATACTTCTTTATACAAGTATATTTTACACGAAGTTAAAAAACAAAATCCATGAAACTAAGGCTATCTCTGTCACAATTCATTTTTCCTGTCAGTTATCCAGAGCCAAGAAAATATTTGTAAGTACCGTCGCCTGCTGTGTAAAAGTAAGACTAACAAACTGCCGGAGAAAAGAGACAATCTAGTAACTTGAAAGCACTTCACATAGGATGAAATACCAGAGGAAGCTGGCAACGTACACAAAGAAACTATCACCCTGCTGTTATCAAATCAATGCGGTACTGTGGACAAATACTTGGGCGGGGTCAGTACGTAGCGAGAGACGCCTCCCTCAGTCAATACTTCTGGTTTGGACGGTGCATCCGGCTGGTGGCCAGCACTTCCCGGAGACCCGTTCGCACAGCTGCCGGGCAGCAGCGTCTTTCTCCGCAGCCTGAGCTCCTCGCCCCGTTTCACGTTTGCCCAGAGCGGAGCACGCAGCGCTGGGCTGTCCCCGGCCGCCTGGAAGGCCCCTGGGGCTAGCTGCGTTGGTGGGATTTGAGGGGACTGTCTGCGGGACGCGTGCGTGTGAAAATGTGTGTGGCTGGGGGGGAGCGCGTGTGAAAGGGTGTCTGAGGGGGATCCTCCGGGCAGGCCCCAAGCCCTCTCCCTCATGTCACGACTCCCTCCCGCCTGTTGTGCCCCCCCGCCGCACCGGGCGCACCCGGACGGTTGGCGG
>NW_008794888.1:1047073-1058113 GCF_000699145.1 Aptenodytes forsteri | reverse complement strand
CGGCGGGGGCAAGGCGACAGGCGGCGGCTGCTGCTGAAGGAATTCGAGAGCACGCACGCTTCTGGAGCAGAATGCTTTACCCATCCCTCCTCGCCTGCTGCACCCAACGGAAAATGTAATTTTTAGACAATTACATAATGCGCACCGCAGCAGGGCACGAGAATCGACGCGTGCTTTAACATCCAAATTGCAGATTGCATTTTAAGCATCACGGCAGGGTGCTGCGATTTTTTTCTTCACTCACCTAAGTGTTACGTCGTGTAAGATGTGGTTGACCAAGCACTCCCAGTCATGTTGCTGGGAAACAGAACACAAAATCCCTTAGAGGTGAGATCAGAGTTTGAGAGAAAGGATATCACACTGAGCTCCCTTCCTTTACGCTGCAAAGTGTCCCAGAGGGATAGATATAGAATCACTTTTTTATAAAAGCATGGTTTAATTTTGGGGAGAAAATAAAAGTAATAATCGCACAAAGTTTGCTCCTAACTTCCCTTAATACAGCATAGAGTCTCCCTTTCTTCCTACTCTCAAATAAAAGTAGCACAATTACAGTCTCAGCCCAGCGCTTCAAAGTTGATTTCTTTCAGCTTGCTGAACTGGAGGTAGCTAAATTTGCTCAGCAAATATATGGTGAGTTGGCAGTAGTTACACTGATTCTACAGCAGTAACAAAAATGTTAATACCAGTATTTTATGATGGAATTCATCTTCCCCAGGAACACTTAAATGAAGATTTAGACCAGAATTAATCACAATTAATACGTTCCGGTATTTCTAGCGTATTAAAATCCTTCCTTATGCCTTTGAAAGTTGAGGCCTGAACTGTAGCAAGTACTACATCACCTGAGACACGCATAACCAGCATTTAACTTTTCATAGCACAAAATTCAAGTAAGGCAAATTTCTAGTGTGAACATTTTAACAGCTGCTGTTTCCAGAATAAAGCCTGCATTAACAGGCACACTGACTCCTTTGAAGAAAAGAAAAAAAAAAGTACTTCAGAACAAGATTTAGACCATTCACTTAGCTCCTCTTTTAGCAAGCGCCATGTCACATAATTGCCAAACCAAGTTTTAGCAGAGATAAAAGCATGTGATTTTTGCAGTAACGGTCCAATTCTAAACATTTTAAGGCAGGTCAATATTTCAAAAAAAAGATGGTTCTGATTTCATTGCAAGATGAAGTAAGAGGTAAAACCACAGAGTGAATGAAGCCAGAAATCAAAATCACAGTTGTAAGGAGTCTAAACTGACAAAATAGTGATCTTACTTTAAAAAGTGGTATAGTCACAAGCTGATGGAGAAGTACTTGCTAGTGAAATTTTTCCTTGATTTCTTTTCCTATTTCTTCCTGTTCAGCATTGTTTAGGGAACACACTAATGAGTTCTTTATGATCAGCTTCTGCAGAGCCAGAATCCACCCCCACTATCAAGACTTCCCTGAAATGTCTCCTGGACCACTTTCAAAGATGATTAATTCAGAAAATTCTCAACAAATTCTCTAACACTATAAACTGTTTAAAACTATTATGTTTATAAAGCTACTCACTCATCTAATGGCTAACAAGATTAAGGTTTAGGTTACTAAAGCAGAGTTGCCTGATTTATGAGCCTTTCTAAAAATTACTGTAGCCACATTTGAGAAGTGACTCGCGATACTCATACCTAGTCCAAAAACAAGGGAAAAAATGCAAATTACTTCTAGTCTATTTTTCTATAAGAGTCTTGCTAGTTTAGTTATTTTAGCTAATTATACTAATTATTTTACCTAATGACACTTTCTAGACCATCTTCCTAGTTTTGGTACAAATCTGAAAAAAGCAGTAGGGAATTAAACAGGGTACCCTGTTACCAAAAATGTTTACAAATCCTTGAGAAGATATTCTAGGCATTCTGTACCTGCAGGGGAAAGGGGAGCAAGAGAGGAGAGGAAGAGACACCTATGGCTTATGTTGCTATAGCTACAAGATGCTTAGATTTCCAGTTTCAATGAATGAATCAATAGAAACCACAGCTTCACTCTCCTCTTTTATTCACCAAAGGCAAAACTGGAAGATGGGTTGCTAAGCAACACCGCACTGAAGACTGCAGCTCTTTGAAATTAGCATTACTGACTCCCCTCCATCCAGGAGTCTCTTCCATTCAAAACCATTTATTAAGAAAGGGGCTAAAAAAAAGAAGCTACCAGGACATGCATTTTTAAAATAAGAAACTGTAAAAGCAGAAGGAAAGCTGAAATTAACACTCTCAATTAGCTGGAATAAAAAGAAATGAAACAAAGCCATTCCTTCTGCAGAGAAAGTAAAAAAAGATTTAGTAAGGACAGAAAAACTTAAATTGGCTTATATAAACCAAAATGGAAACGGAAAGGCCATTTATTTCTTCGGGGAATACTATATTAAAGCAAGATTTTCTCTAAAGGACTACTTATAGCCACCTTTTTTTTTTAACTGAAATGCAAAGATGTGCCACATTTGCACTCTTCTTTTAGCTGAAATGCAAAGATGTGCCACATTTGCACTCTTCTTTTAAAGACCCCATCAATAAAAACATACTAGTGGCTAGATATGCTCAAGATGGCTAGTAGTGAATTCAGAAATTTTTTACCTGCATGGCATATGAACAAAGGTCTTCACCAAAAGTTAGCCACGAAAAGCTCGAAGTCTCAGTTCAGTTTCTGTCAACTAATTTCTGTATCTTATCATTGTCATGACCTAATCTGTTACCCATCTTATGAAAGGGTAATGTGCATCTTATGCTCATGATAAAAACAAATTAAAGTAGATGTAGATGAAGTCTTGCCTTTTTTGAAAACATCTTGCATGTATTGATATAAACCCACCTATTTTTATTATAAACTTCAGCTAAATGTTATTCCAGTGCTACTGGAATGCAAAACCACATTGATCCTGTATGAATAGGGCTATGTACAAAGAAATGCTGTTTTACTAGGAACTGCCTTGATAAGGCCGATGTACTTACTCTTTTTAGCAATGGGAAAAAACCCAAACCAGCATAGTTTAAGAATTCAGTCTACTAATCCCCACAGCCCAGCTCCCTTACAGTTTCCCCCAGCCTCAGCATTTTCCAGATCCTTCCATGTTCCTCATTCCGCTCCCATACCATTGTTTTTTCCCCAATCTCTTAAATCTTCTTCCTCAGAGCTCTACCATGCTGCACAACTTGCAGGCAAAAAACAGGGAGCCTGTACGCTGTGCCTGGTACAGTTATGTACACACTGATTGCCAGTGCTCAAACAGAAGGGATAAGGCTACAGCATGTTTCAAGGTTCCCTAGGGAAGGAGAGGCCGCTTAGTTGTGTCTTTTCTCAATTTTAATATTCACGCAAATCTTGTAGAAGTGTTGTAGTCCTGAGACACATCTATTAATTTTAGTTTGGCTGACCAACAGCTCAAAAGTTACTGGAATGCAGAGCCTGGAAACCACCAGTAGGTAGCACCATTGCCTAAGTGATGCATGTCAATCTATTTAGGAAACAAGGCTATAAAGTTACCCAAGATACAGCACCCAGTTATTGATAAGCAAGATTAGATACGATTGTAAACAGCCTCCCTCCCCTGCCGTAAAAAAGACACTCAAAAATCAAATGAAAGTGACTTTACACAATGTCAACATGAAAAGCTAAAATTACCTAAGGAGGAAACTGAAATTGGTTATTTTAAGAAACTTAATCACTAGTATTAAGAATTCTCTTTTCATGCCAAAACATTACTTTTCTAGTGAAATACATACAACATCAAGTGCTGTTTGAAAACCAAATACAGCAGTGTAACAGTGTTTTTTGTTAGGCATTTGTTTTTTCAAAAATTCTGCATCACTGAAAAAACCCCTGATCCTTCTCCTTCCTCTCATTCATTTACGAGATGCTATTGCTCCCTTAAAGATCCACAGGTATATTCTGTATGTGAGACAAGATCGTAGTTCCCTGTAATAAAAATTATTTCTCCAGAAAGGTGTTTTATATGGATTAAACAAAATGAGTGCTAACTTCTGCACATATGACTGTACTGTCTACACATACAATGTTGAAAGACTGAACATTCCAAATTAAAAATGTCAAACATTTCTCTTCATGGAAATCTGACAGGTGGATAATAGACAGCATGAGTAGAAAATAAATTCTGTGTAAGCCTTGCATGATCTATAAAAGCCTTTACTGAATATTTACATAAGATCTTAATTTTAAGTATTAGGTTTTCATTAAAAATGTAAGTGTCATTGAGAACAGTGTATATAGCTGGTTTTTCAAGATTAAAAAAAGCGTGCTTATAATATATGTAAAAATAAAAAAACATACTTTAGAAATACACTTGTAGTAATAAAGATTACACTGTAATTGTGAATAAATGGTTTACATGAACTGAAATCCAGCATCTTAACAATGCACCTGCACTAGATAGCACTTAAAAACCCAGCCTATCCTATTTCAAATGGACAAAACAATACTGAGTTATATGCTTTAAAACATTTTTATAATGCTGATGACACTTTTTTATGATGCTGGATGACACTTTACATAGCACACATGTAAGCAGTACTCTCTCCTGAATGAGAATAAATGCAATTCCTTTCAGGGCTGCAGATTTTTCTTGAAAATAATCCAGATCTCTAGTATAATTAAGTTAATCATATTCACAATACTTTTGTGCTGATATGGTCTCTGTCACTGCAGTGTTTCATTCATAGTTTCCGAAGTCAGATTAAACAAACAAGTCCATGAGCCACAAAAAAAAAAAAAAATTCACGTTCTTAGCGACGCACGGGCCTTGTCAAGTATTTCCTTTCTGATCTTTGGATAGTTTGGATGTGCTTCAAGGACCTGTCAAAAGACAAAACAACCCAAAAGTTCTGTGTCTAAAGGAAAGAATACTGTGTTTGGTTATCCCCTTCATCACTGAGCTTACACATTCTAAAACTAAAATAACAACATGACAAGTTTGTTTTAAGAATGCATAAATACTTAACTGTGGCTAGAGACTACCACGTATGGAGGTCAAGAACAGCTTCAAAAGACACCTTGCTTCCCTTTCATGCTGCCCTGTCGCCTTGGTGTGAAAGACACAGGGGTCAAGGGCTAAAGCCTCTGGGTGGCTTGAAATGCATGCATTCAGAACAGTGACCTCTGGAGACATTTCCAAGATTTTAAGTATACTTTCTCTGCAATGATAAACTGCTCTTATGTTTTCACTCCCTCAGGCTCTTTCTTACTATACTCTACCCACTTCATCTTCTTGCCCTTCAATTCCCTCCTCTTCCTTATCCTTCCATTCAATTTGTCCTTTCTAGTTATCTTTATTTCCCCCCAAAAGAGCAAATAAAATTTATTTCATTATTAATACTAGTAATTATTAATTCATAATGTTCACTCTGCTTCTGTAACAGTAGCCCTTCCTCTTACTCTGCATCTGCTCTATTTATGTTTGGACCATACAAAGATAATACTGGAAGTTACTTTCTAACAGTGTCTTCTGATATTAATCTTCGATTAACTTCTTCAGCTATAAATCTTGGTATGGATTTACCAAGTTGCAACTACAGGGCCAAAAGAAGGTGCTGCCATTTGAATATGCTTTCACATATGATAGCCAGCCACATTATCTCTCATTTACCTGGTGGTCAGGGAGCTCAGGATAAAGCAGATTATGTAGAGGATATTTAATTTAATCAAACTTATTAAATAGGGCGTCTTTCTGACATTAAGCTGTATATTTTAGAAATTTAAACTCTACAAAAAAAAGGATCATTATGTAGACGAATGTTGCTACAGTAAACAGAATATTAAGTACATATACAAATTCTACCTTATGACAGACGTCGATTGCATCAACATATCTCTTTCCTTTCAGGTAATTGAAAGCCAGCTTGTATCCTGTAAGTAAAAAGGGTGAAAAAAGGCAACAATTTCAGTTTCTGTATTGAATAATGAAAATATCACATTCAAATTCACTTCATTTTGGTCACCGTATGTTTCTAAAGTTAGTATGTTTGTTTTCTAGTATTCTCTCATCTAAGCCTGTAGAGATCAAAATTTCTACTGAAAGTCACTTCAAGTAGTAAATAAAAGTCCTTTACACACTGATAGTTATGTTTGAATCAAAAGGAGACATTATGCTGGAGAGCATGTGTTACTACAGAGAATACATAATGGCTGTCCTCTTTCAATGACTATGGTACCCCACAGAGTTTCTCACTATGACCTACAATACACTGTCCTTCTGTAAAGGCAATTCTATTATTAAAGGACAAAAGAAGGAAAAAAAAATCAGGATAGCAATAACAAACTAGGGAATTAAAATGCTATTTTGCTTCACTGTCAGCAGACCACTGATAAAAAAAAAGTCACATGGAATAGCTAAGTTGCATAGCAACATGGCAGGCTGATACTTTCAACATAAAAGGTATAGCTCAAGTATATCAGCCTGGACAGAGATCAGGACTGAGGAAAAAAAGGTTATAAGCATGTAATATCCAAAACTTGAAGTCTTTCATTTATTAACTTATCCTCACTAGCAAATGTGTACGAGGGATCTGATACCAGTTTATACAGTTTTACTTGCCAGATGCAGTTTGTGCTGCTTTAACCTTTTTAGTTTTAATGCATGACAATTCTCACAACACCAAATGCAAAACTAGAAAACAATGTGCACATAGTACCTTCAATATCGTACTCTCACTTTTTGTATGCAAGATCGTTCCACAGTTTAATTTCACTAAGGCGTTCTCCTGCCTAGACACCAAATGATTTTGTAATTTGTTCAATTCCTACCCTCTAGAGGGTTTCAAAATAGCAACAGAAAAGTCTTGATCTATGTTCTCTACAAACTCAAGAAATCACACCTTTTTACTATTAAAACTTCTTCTAATATGTTTTATCTGATCAACAACTGTAACATTTTAGCCAAGACATTAATGAGTCAGTCTACAGGAGCAGGAACAACTAGTAAAATCACTGCATCCAAACTCATACTTAGGTATCTAGAGATTTTCCCATATAACCTTAAGTCAGATTTCTATCAGTCATTTTTATTTCTGTTTTGACATCCGAGTCTTCCTTCTGCTTTGACCCTCCTAATTTTTTGACTCACAGTACATAGGTAACTTCTAGTTTTGGCAATCCATCCATGCATGTGCATTTTTGTATCTTTAGCTGTGTTATAAAAGGAGTTAAACAACAAAACATTTAGTTCCATTAATAAAACACTACTTTAATCTACAGATCATATTAGATAAAATCATGAACCATTGCAGCATCCAGGAGTTACAGTTAAAGAAAAAATGTATGGCAGGTAATATGCATAACAGTTATAATCTTGTTAAAAACACACTGGTTTTCTGGTTGATGCCAAAGGCTATCTCACCCTAACACTAAAATAATCTAGGGCACAAAAAAAGACCACAGTTTAAAGACTGCAAGAAAATGTATTTTTGAGGGGCCATAAGCATAGCTCAAAACCTGGAACAGAATTTGTGTAAGCCACCAGCCTTGGGACCTAGAGACAGACTCTAGGTGTTGAGTAAGAAAGGGCATTTTATCCTATGTATCAGTTTCATAAAGGGTTTCCTACATTAAAATAGTCTAAAAATGTGACAGTTTAGTGTAGACTTCAAGTTCCAATTTGGATGGTTAATTGAATAGTATTCCAAGTTTTCAGTTAACCATTTTTTTTAAACCAGATGTATTTAAAGACATTTAAATAATTTTTTAAAATCCTTACTCATGTATGTAAAACCTTATCCATATAAATAGATAATTTGTCTGTTTATCAAAATGAAATAATTAAATCAATGATCTGCCACCATCAGATATATATTGGGTATTATAAAAGGTTCTCTACTATAGACAGTACATACTGCATTACTATAAATACATTATTAAAAATTAACGCTGTACTTACAGAGAAAGTTGTTCAGAAAGAGCAAACTAAAACTGGTTTCAGACCAAACCTTGTACTAAAACAGTAAGCAGAAACTTCTTCAGTATCATAAAGCTGCTACCTCTTGCCATGGGGGCTTTCCAAGTGACTGTTAAGTACACCTTTAAACATCTGTGGTTTTTATGTGAGGAAAACCAGTGATACTCTATCTCTATGGAAAATGAAAAGCAGTCTTTCCAGTAAAGGGTAGCTGTTTCATTCGTACTGTAGTGCCTGAAAGCACATGTATAGGTTACATATACATGCCTATTGTTGGATTTATTTGGTTTCCGTATTTCCAGGCCATCTCGTAATTTATTGCTGCATCCTTATATGCTTGTTCCTTTTCCATTATGTATCCCATGTATTCGTAAGCCTTGCAGCATGACTGCAAAATACAAATATTCATTCAAAATTTTATTTCGATAAGCTTATATATAATAATACCGACAGCTTAATTGCTTAAATTAGTACAAGTGATACCTGTACTAACTTTGATGACAAGATAGTCTTGATTTAAAACATCTGTAATACAAATCAGTTATATGGAATTCTGCACAGTGACTTCCTAAGTTACTCTGAGTTAAGTACAGAGTTCATCACAGAGGACACTGCAGCTACTCCTTCAAAAACATTTAGAGCCTCCAGGAACCCTGTCGATACCTCTCTCAGTTAATAACAACCCTACGGCAGCTGCATTTTAAGTGCAGCAGGAAAGCGTTGTATCTTCCACAAATATTGTTTGTCTCACTTTTTCTTAAAAAGGTATTTTCATAGCCTTATTTTTGGAAACTGTTTTGCATTATAATTTTCCACTTAAAAGCTAAAGACAGACACAAATATACTGAAGAGAACACCAACCATAAAATATTTCATTTTGTATAACTCCAAGGGGCAAGTTACAAGCATCAAAAAAACAGGTTCCAAAAACTATTAAGCACTAGATGAAAATACTAGCCTTGCTTATGTTACACATACATATAAATCAATTTAACGCCATAATAAAAGTTATTAGAAAAGATTAGTAATTCATACAGAAATCTTATATTTCGTACATAAAGCAGAAAAAAATTATGAAAATAAGCAAAACTAACTACCATATGGCCTTACTGCGAACAGCTTAGATTATCATGCTACCAATAGGTCAAATATTTTCAAGAGAAAAATGAAGCTTGTCTGAAAACGTGCACCTTGTTTACATCGGCAGAGCAAAGAAATGCTGATATATAAATTACATTCCATCTTTAACTTCATTATTTCCAATTAGGCTTCCAAAATATACTGATGAAAAGCTTTCAAATCACAGCATGCTGGGATAAAAGCAGCATGGGAATGCCTAGAAGATGAGGATAAAAATATACTCCCCCTCTCATTTGTGATAAACAAAACAAAAAGTTCAAAATCAAGAAGAGTAATCAGTAAGAAACCCCAATTTCATAAAAACGATCTTCTCATTGGGATCTTACTAACCAAACCTAAGGCTTTTAAAATCAAAACAAACCCATATTACAAGATACTAGGCTTTTATGAAGTTTTCACTCAACATATTTATTTAAATTGTATATATAGATCCACATCATTTGATTCTGACTGCTAAAAACAATCCTAAAAACTAATTCATCACAACAACATGTCTTCGCAATCTAATAAAATCTTCCAAATTGGAGAATACCATGCAAAATATTGTTTTGTGAATTAACAAGATATTCTAAGATTTAAAATATTCAACATCTATTTGTATGGTATAATTACTGCTTAGCTGCTTTGCATGCAAGTTGGAGAAAAGTCAGTATCTTTACTGTGCTGTTTTGTTACGGAACCGGAGTTGCAGACTTCTAGTTGCCATCCTCCTTCCTAACAAGCAGAGCTTGTTTATCTAAATCCCTCATGGGTCTCAAACTTTTTAGAAGAAAACAAATTACTTAGTAGGCTAATGTAGGCTGTTTTTAGAGCTGCTTGGAAATTTCTGCAACAAAGTGTCATTTGTAGTATATACCTGCTCAACAGACCACCTTTTTCAAGATATGTCTTATTTTGGGAGATGACTCATGTTTATCTTCCAGTGCTATGGATTTTGCAACTTCCCTGGGCCATCTGGACAACTGTGTAACTGACCTTAGGGCAGAATTTTTTCTTAACTAAATTCAAACTCATTTTCTGTAAAAATGAAATTGAGTACATCCTACTTTAAGAGGCATCTCTGCAGAAGTACATAATACCATCACACCAAGAACTGTTGTAGCTGCCTCTTAATTTTATATTTAGAAATAAAAAGAGTACAAGTTCAAAAAAGTCTGCCTCTCAAGGAGGTTGCAGAAATGTGACTGAATAAACCTTACCTTCTATACTGATTAATTCAGAAAAAGAAATATACAGTATCGGGTCCTTTTCTAAACCAAATCTGTGCACTATAAACAGTATCCTGAACCTGCAGCATAGTATCTATGGAAGACTAGCCTATTGGATGTGCCTCATGCGAAGGAAAGTGAAGTATATAGATGGAAAAATGTGATCAGCAAAAAGGGACAAAATGAAAAATAAGCACAAGAGCTAAGATCTGTGCCTGTTCCTATAGTCAAAGCAGAGTATCAGGCAGTTTGCCTGCTCAGAAACCCTGAGGTAAAAATATTACAGCTTGTCCCCAGACAATCTACCAGACAGTATCGTCACAGCAGAGGATTAATACTAGCATTAAAAAAAGAAAATCCTGTATAGTAGCAGGGTTATGAGCATAAATGTTTAAAAACATGTTTTAAGATATTAAGATAACATAGAATCATAGAATAGTTTGGGTTGGAAGTGACCTCTAAAGGCCATCTAGTCCAACCCCCCTGCCGTGGGCAGGGACATCTTCAACTAGATCAGGTTGCTCAGAGCCCTGTCCAACCTGACCTTGAATGTTTCCAGGGATGGGGCATCCATCACCTCTCTGGGCAACCTGTGCCAGTGTTTCACCACCCTTAGCGTAAAAAATTTCTTCCCTTTAGTTTAAAGCCATTCCCCCTTGTCCTGTCGCAACAGGCCCTGCTAAAAAGTCTGCCGCCATCTTTTTTATAAGCCCCCTTTAAGTACTGATAGGCTGCAAGAAGGTCTCCCCGAAGCCTTCTC
>NW_008794888.1:1008307-1045637 GCF_000699145.1 Aptenodytes forsteri | reverse complement strand
CCACCCTCTGTAGGCTTCCTTTTTGTGTTTGAGTTTGTCCAGGAGCTCCTTGTTCATCCATGCAGGCCTCCTGGCGTTTTTGCCTGACTTCCTCTTTGTTGGGATGCATCGCTCCTGAGCTTGGAGGAGGTGACCCAGCTTTCTTGGGCCCCTCTTCCCTCCAGGGCTTTGTCCCATGGCACTCTACCAAGCACATCCCTGAAGAGGCCCAAGTCTGCTCTCCTGAAGCCCAGGGTAGTAAGCTTGCTGTGCACCCTCCTCGGTGCCCTAAGGATCTTGAACTCTGCCATTTTGTGGTCACTGCAGCCCAGGCTGCCCTTGAGCTTCCCATTCCCCACCAGCCCCTCCTTGTTGGTGAGAACAAGCTCCAGCATAGCACCTCTCCTCGTTGGCTCCTCTACCACTTGGAGAAGGAAGTTATCATTGATGCACTCCAGGAACCTCTCGGATTGCTTATGCCCCGCTGTGTTGGCCTTCCAACAGATGTTGGGGTGGTTGAAGTCCTCCATGAGGACCAGGGCTTGTGAGCGTGAGGCTGCTCATCTCTTAATAAATGGAGCAAGTCTCCAAAATTTATATGGCTACATCTTCTTCAGGTTTGCAAGACTCAGTAAAATGCATCTCTGACATTCCATAAACACCTCAAGCTTCTAGTGTCACCACAGCTAAAACTTGCGTAACTTATTATAGAATACGAATAAAAATGACTAAGCAGCACATTCAAAGGTTTGTTTACTACCCTCCAGTGTAAAGCTGCTGTTTTCCTGGCTTGTTTCGGTCTACTTCTCCTTAATAACTGAAATACCAGGCAATTGGAAAAAGAAACACATTTCAAAATCATGTTTCAGAGGAAAACTAAACATTTAGATGAATTAAAATATAAGGTTACTAAGGTTACTTTTAATGTACAGTCACTTACCCTGTTATGACGAAGGCATCGTTTTAATAATTCTCCCGCCATATCATATTTTGCAGATTGAATATATATATCTGCAAGCAGAAGCCAACTCTTTTCAAACTCCTCTGCATCAATGGGATTCCAGCTCATTTTTGAAATCCGTTTTAACTGATTTCTGGCTCGTGGAGTCTGTTTCAAGATCATGTAGGCTGTGGCCATTCCCAAAAGTGCTGGTATATGATCCTTCTGCAGTAAAAAGCATAGTGACTGCTTGGTGCTTTTTTATTTTGCTTTTAACTTTTTTTCCCCCCCCCCAATAAGACTTTCATCAGGTATCTGAAAACTAAACCAAAAGCTAAATCTCAGGAAATAAAAATAGAACATCCAATCTTACAAACATGTTTTCCATCCAGTGATATGATCATTTCTGTAAGACTAATCATGATAAACACCATGTTAAATAATTAAGAGGATAATATAAATTTGGGCTCAAAACAATCTTCTTCAGGCTCAGGAAACGTTGAAAGCATCTGCAGGTATTTCACCTCAACAAGAAACATTCTGATACCACTAAGATCTATCCTTTTGACACACAAATAAATACTTCAGACAGAAACTGAACTCACTTGAAGTTGCAATACAAGTGGTGTTTTGTACTTTTAGAAGTGCCTGTCAAATGGCAATAACAGTGACACTGATTCCTATTATTAGGTTTACAGCTCCTAAAAATGTAAGTCTAAACTGCCTGTATCCAAAAGCTACAAACAGGATTCTTAAAAGCCACCATTTTATGCAAGAGTCTCAAGCAAGCAGTAAGACGTGCAGGAGCAATTGTGATTTTTAAAATCCTGCCTTTATTAGCACAGGGTATAGGCGAGAATGGGGTTCATACCCCAAAACTGCTTCCTAAATGCAGAGAGTAGTTCTATCAGCAACTAACTTAAAAGCTTCTTTCTCTCTCTGTGTTCCTGGCTTACTATTGGTATTCTGCCTCTACACCTCGTTGCAGGGTTGTGCTGTAAATAGGCTTGCCATAGTGGGTTAAAAAAAAAAAATGCCCCCACCAAAAGCCCCTCTTCCACGTAATGATCAGCTCATCCCCCCTCTCCCTCAATAGTCACACCTAGCATGGATCAATAACCTCAGGCACTTTAACCTTCTGTCACATTACAGTCTCTCAAAATGGAGCTCAGGAGAAGAGAGGTGACCACTTTTTCTTAGAATAGCCAAGGCAAGAGCACTTACCTAGAAGTTACCCAAAGAGGGAATCGACTCAGTTCTCTCTTAGTCTGAAGAGATTAAAACTGTATATTTTATGCGACCCTGGAGAGAAGACTAAATAGACTGGAGCATTCTTTCTGCTGGAACTGTGTCACCATGTGAAAAACATTCAATATTCACAGGACCTCAGATCAGTTCTGAGCAGGACTGGGAAGCCAGTACTGGAGGCAGAGGGACACCTTGTTTGTGATTCTCAGAACTGACTTACACATAAGAAAAGCATCAGTATACTCAGCTCAGCCAAGGAGCAGTATAGCACACAGTCAATGGGTAGTAGTAACTTAAGTATTTCTTGGCATTCTGATGGACTAAATGCATCTACACGTTATTAAATAAAATCTGTTGAAAGGTTCTGGTAACAAGAGAATCCATTATTAATCCTAAAGCTAATGACTACAAGTAGCTATAAAATAATGAAGATTTCCATCATAAGGATGAATTGTAAGGAGATGGATAATCTTGCCCTGGAATCTAAATTCTGTCCAATTGCCATGAAGTACATGAAGGCAGCTTATATTTAATTGTTTTTGCTTACAGAATAAAAAGGTACTTTATAGACTTATATCATCAGATACTCTGCTGGCAAGACCGGGAATTAAAAAGCAAACCCTGCAACTCATAAAATATCATATTCACATTTCAGTAACTGGCAATACTAGCATATAGTTGAGTGACACATTTGCAATCCAATTGAAAACATCTAAAAGTTGTTGTTATTTCAGCATAGGGTTTGGGTTTTTTTTTTCAAATTTTTTATATAAAATATTCTTTAACAGGAAAAAAAAATCCTTAGAAATAATAGCACTAACACATGCCACTATTCCTGAATGTAAACTGCGAGACTAGTTAAAAAAATGTAGTAAGTGTGAAAGAGAAGACTGAGGAAGTGAGACAGGTTACTAACCTCAGCCACTACTATTTCAGTGAAAGTGTTCAGTGCTCGTTCAACACTTGATTTTTGTTTGGTTGCCATGAGACAATAATTTTCCATGATTCGCAGTTGAATGTGACCCTGAATGGTCTGAGGCTTGAGTTCCTTCAGAAGATTTTCTGCTGTTCTTACAGCCAACTGCACAGACTCCTGCTTCTCTGTTGAATTACTGTTATCAGAAAGAAAGTGTTTGTAAAAGCTCTTTTTTTTAATATACACAAAATTAATTACGAGTTAGTACTGATTCCATGCTAAAGACATGCCGTTTTGTACAAGATGGCTCTGCTATATAGGCATTCTACATTGATTCTTTTCTGTAACAGCAGCAGTTCCAACCTAACTGTTTTCTGTAACAGCAGCAGTTCCAACCTAACAAGCTGTTTTTAACACTGCCAGGATTCTAGATAAAATCTTCTATATTTTCTGCTTGAGACTGACTTATTACAGTCTAGGATTGTCTCTCACAATATAGTAAGTACAATATTCAAAGCATTAGATGAGCTTAAAGTTTTAGCAATTTAAATTAAGGCAAATTATTAAGGAGTGGCAGAGGAAGGGGATGACAGAAGAACCCAAGTAATATTTATTTCATTCACTTACCCTATGTCAGCATCCAGATTTTCAAAGACTTCACCACCCACAGTTTCATTATCTGGGTTCAAACAAATTTCAATCATGTTGTAGACTGCATTCTGTCCCCAGTCACTGTCCTTTCGAGCTTTATTAAAATGCCGGAGTGCATCATTTGGTTCACCTGTATACCTAGACGAATAATTAAAATATTTAAAGCTGGGTAAGTAAAATTCGTTGTTCCAAATCCCAAGAAGAAACCCAAGGATTTTAAAAAGACAGATGACACACTTGCACACATTGATAAGGCAAGGTTTGAACAGCACACATACTATTGTGAGGAACTTGTTTTTGCAGACTAAAAGCAGCCTGATAAATTCTAAAATTTGAAAATAAGTAATATTACATTATTGAACCAGCAAGAATATCCCTTTTAACAAGCAGGAAATATGGAAGATGTACGTGAGACAGATAAAATAGCTTCATTTTCAAGAGAAGCTCATTGGAAAGTATTTCAGAAGAGAAAAGGAGACCTTTCCTAAAATCCTAGCACCTGAAGTATTAAGTAGTGCTGTATTACTTATCACACTGTCAGTAGCACCTTTGAATGATAATGGATGAGAAGAAAGTTAATTTAACTATGTACTACATAATCAAATAAACCTTATCTTATTATATTTGCAAGTACCAAAGATACAGTCCTTTGCAGTAGTGAAAGCCTGGTTCAAGCTTTGTTCTGGAAGAATGTTTTTCAGCCATTAAAAGAAATCTTGGGACTTCTTCTAGCTTCCCAGCTCTTCTTAACAGATCAATTAATCGCGAGAGGGTTGCATAGTTATCTAAATATACAAATAATTAGAACATTGTAATTCTAGTTATTTGCTGTACAAATAGCTTAAAAAATAAAGAGCCTGCCTTTTTTTTTCACATACAAAAATGTTATATGATGTAATACATAAGGCATATTACACAGTAACCACAGATACAAGCATGAAGATATCAAGTGATACTTGCAATACTTCTAAAAAAAAATGTATAAAGATAAGTATAGTTGTACTTCACTTTCAAAAGCATTCAAACAAAAACATTTGCTGTACTCTCACAACTTTCACAAAGTCCACTAGAAAGCTTTACATTCATTATAGTATTATTTTAATAGATTTTAGTAGCTTTCTCTCTGGTCATAATTTTCAAATTGCTAAAAGAAACTTATTCCTGTCCGAGACAAGTTTCCGTTATTAATCTTGAAATAAAATGCTAGCTTTGTGTTCGTGCACTTGATATCTTAAACACAAAAGAAAGTGCTTTACAGTTACAAGTAAAAAACACCCTAGCTCTATTTGGCTTGAGGTAAACAACGCACATTACATTGCAAAGTAAATTACTGTATGAGAAATAATTTTCACATCTTTTACTACAGTAACTTTATGTTTTTATATACAGTAGTGGTCCTTGGTTTTAGTATCCATTACATTATAAATAACACATTTCTTTTTAATCATACAAAGTATTTTTTAGATATTTATCCCTCTCTCTCATTAGAACTATGTGTCAGAAGGAATTAAAAATATCACTGCTAATATTCACCTGGCTTGCGTTCTAGGAGCTGCTGGAAATGAAAGACAGCTTGTTCATAATCTTGCTTTCTGAACATGATATCAGCCATCATCTACAATATTGACCAATTTAGAGAAAACAAAACAAAATATTATAAAATATTATAAATTTAAAGAACTCTAGTTCTTTAAAGTGGGGAGCTGAAACTATAGCTTTAAAGTGCTGCAGGAATTGCACAAGAAGTAAACTGAGTTGGGTTTTTCATTACTCTCTGGAAAACAAACTTTCTCTATATACAGACACAGGATAATAATGAGCAGGTACAGGCTCATATCTCAATTTTTCACTTAAGGTAGAAATTAAAAGAGAATAAAACACTTTGATGTACCTTTCAAGTATGTTTGGTTTTATTTGTATAGTTTTACTCCTAATTTTATTTCCCATAAATGCAGATAAAGCATATAGAAAAGCAAAGTTAGTTTAAAGTTAGGGAAAAAGGAAGATGATAGCCCACTTCAGCAGTGGAAGTAAAAAAATTATTTCCTTTCAGTTTCTCTCCACTGAGAGGTAGCTAATAAAGAGTAGATTTAGTAACATATATTAAGAGTGCTATTACCCCTGTCCTTGCACCATACCAGGATAAATTCCAGATGTTATATTGCTGTAAGAAAATAAATTATTCCTGGCTTAAAATTATTTTGCTCCTAATGTGTTAAAGTGAAAGTTGCTCAGTCTACTGAGCTGTCTTTTAAGCCAAGAAGTATACGAATCCTGTACAGAGAATCTGTAGCTATGATTAAAAATGGTTAAGTAGGAATATGATTAACTACGATTGTATAAGGATGTAAAACCACCTTAAGTATATAGTTCTTTTCTTCTGGAAGTTTTTTTTTTTTAGACACTTGCTTTAATATTACTGTGCTGGAAAAATAACTTCTTCCCTGATCATTAGTCAATTGTTAACAGAATATGCATTAAGCCATGCTTTAGTCAATCTTACAACTACTACTTTTTCCTCTACTAGTACTTCTAAAGACACATTTTTGCACTGAGATAAAACAAAGGCTATGATTGCTAGAAAATTCATATTGAATCATTATCCAGCATAAACAGAAAAACATTTTGTCGCAATGGCTTTTTCACATGCTTTTTGAAATCAGAAGCTGTAGGCTTTCTTAAAAGCAGTATTTTATGGATCCATCCCATTGCAGACACACAAACCTCAAAAAACTTCTGATATAGGATTAGTATAACAGCACATACCATCGTTGCTGCTTCATTATCTTGGTCATTCTTCAGTAGTAAGGAACACTGATGTTGACAGGCATCAGTATCATCTTGTGCAAGATATAAACGTGCAAGTTCCAACATTGCCTGTAGATTAAAATATTTAACTATATGTAATTCTAAGATTAAAGAAAGGTGGTTCAGTTCTACGAGTATTAACCTGAAATTTCAGACCCTCAGGAAAAAGTTACTTCTCTTCTAAAGAGCGCTTTCTCTGTTGTTTCCTGTGGGCTCTTGGTCAAGTAATTTAATTGATTTCCATTCCCTCACCTTTAAAATAGATAAAACTTTTCTTCAGAGGGATATTCTGGAGGTATATTGAAAATTGCTGCTCAGATAGTACTGCTCTGAAGACTACAGTATTTTGGTAAGAATAATTTTCTTGGAAAAAGATGTAAATGCAAGTAGTTTTAAGTTCAGTGACAGAAACAAATACCTCATTAACATTCACTAATTAGCAAATTCCAGCAGAAACAGTTTTCTTATTTGCATTTCCAAACCTACCACATTAAGACCATGTGTGGAACCATTTCTGAGAAGCAATTGCAGAATAAACATTAACAAACTGAACTGTACATAAGCATGCATCCTTGAGGCTGAAGTCCCATCATAGACTATTCTGAATAAAATGCCACAGAAAAGTTTATAAACACAAGAGTTACCACATTTAATCAAGTTCCCATTGAAGCAAATGGGAGTTAAACCAATCACAAAGTAAAATTAGCAGTAGACAAACAGTGAGCAATGTCACTCCTGCTTAATTTTAAATAGTGTTTTGATTTTGTTTTTAAAAAGGAGGCATTTATAATTGCATTGCAATTCTCTCTCTGGTTACACTGGTGAAAGGCACTTCTGAATCAAAATAGTGTTTTTAACATCCTGTTGAGGATATGAAGGCTACTTGCGTAATATTTAACAAGTGTTTTCTTCCTACTTCCTGTTATTTACATATTCAAACATATACTATATAATTCTGAAACAGAAAGGCAGGTGGGTAAGCACTGAAATGATATGGAGATAGTATGCATATAAGAATTTTAATTACGAAAGCTTTCTTCAAGCCACTGTTCTTATGTGCGTAATACAGTGGAAGACCAAAAAGCAGTGTGCTAGTCAAGGAACGCTTCCTGCCTTAGGCATGTCAAAGAAGATTGCCAGTTAAACTGGACTTCTATACTAGATTCTAGTGACTGGATGTGGTCTCTAAATTTTCAACCCCAACCCAAAAAACAACGATACTGTGAAATGATGTGCTTGATGCAGTCTGTGATCCATTTCAAGTCTGCATCTGGAAGCTGCGTTGCCTCTTATCTGGTCAGAGAAGTGAGGTAGAGTATTACCTACCAGATTTAACTACATAAAACGACACAAAGCAACACAACCCAAAACCCTTATGATATGAGATTGCAATCTCTTCACATTTAGCTGAATAATTTGTTTAACGCAACATTTCAAATCTGTTTGGGTTACTTTGGCTAGAATACAGGAGATTGTGTTCTGATGAAACAAGGTACAGAGAGCTTCAAAGGAATTTGCAATACTTGCATATATAATTTTAAGGAAAGTAACCTCTGTGAAGACATCAAGAAATAGGCAGGTATTTAACAGCTCAAATTTATATTTTGATATCTAAAAGAATTCAATTCCAACCTTGTACTAGCAATGTTTTTAAAAATGAATGGAAGAAAACAAGTTCAAATCTACTGAAACTGTAGAAATAGAGATGACTCATTTATACTAGTTGTGGGTAACCAAAAGCATTTTGCTTTCAGTACTCTAAGCAAGGAACAAGTCCTTAATCAGAAATTCAGTCTTAGTTTTTCTAAGATGTCATTGTAATCCGTGTTGCTGGCGAAGTAGGACTAAAGCAAAAGTCTCCAGCAAGTGCATCTAACAGAGATATTCAGTACAAATGTCAGTGCGCAGCGTATCTTGTAAAAATGGGAATTGCTTAATAGTATGATTTTAGCAAGAATTGAAGGGAAATGCCATGCTGGTATTTCAGTACTGGTGTGAAAGAAAAAAGATTAAGGCTTTGATGCTGAATTACTGGGATGGCATACCACAAAAGCCATAGCTGTACCTGTACTATGACAGGCAGTCTCCTCGCTCTTAATGATAGAATGGGGAAGGCACCCTCCTTTGAAGATTTTAAGGATGTTTTTATTCCTCTCCCAATTTATTTTTCTTCTCCATCATTCTTACAAGATGCCTTGAGGAAACCCTGTCTCAAAGATGCTGAAGTTGTAGCTTTAGGAAGACCTAGATTCTTGAAACCAGAACGCACAAGTTCAAGTATTAAAACCAGGTGAGATGCTGATAATTTAGTAGCTGGTAAATCTGACAATTGTGCAATAAGAAGCAGTAAAATAAGAAGTCTTCACATACACCTAAATATACAACACACATGCTAGAAAATTGTGGAAACCTGACAAAAAATTATATTTATTTATAATCTAAAAAATCCACTAAAGTTGACACTTAATTTTGGTGCTCATTATAAATTTCTTAGCCTTTCGCTTCTCCCTCTCTTATCTCTAAAACCCAGGGCTCTGAAAGGAGAAGAAGGAAGAAGGGGATAAAAATAAGCTCAAATTTACCAGGATTTATCAACAGGCAGACTTGTGGGAAAAAGACAGTGCAGGGAAGAGAGAAGCAGTGCAATAATCACTGCTCAACAACATCAACATTTTGTGACTAAAATTGGAATCCTACCAAGTCCAGATAAAAGTCTAACACTGCTAAAACAGATACAGAAGAGAGAAATTGTCTGAACTGATCGAAATCACTGGGACTTCATTCCAGAAGACAGGCAACAAGGAAGATTGAAACAATCTCCATTATTACTGTGCCGTACCTTACACATCCTCAACTGGTACATGAGGACAGGCTCACTATATGATCTACCGGACAACTCAGAGTGCATGCACACCACCACTTGAATCAGGAGTTTGTGTAAGAGACAGAAATTAGCAATACATACAACTATTCTACCATGATAAGCAATGAAGGGGAGAAAGTTCAAGGCTCTATGCATATCATAAAGCAGAAATAATTGCAAATATACTTCTACACTGTGGATAATTGGAAAAACGTATTGCTAGATATCAAAACTGAATGGAAAAACAATGCAAAATAGTCAGTGGGAGAACTGACCTTGTTATCAGTTTCACAGTGAACAAGAGCTTCTTTGTAAAATTTAATTGCTTTTTCGTAGTTTCGCTGCACTGTAGAATGTTTTGCAATCTCAGCACAAATTTCAGCTGCTAACTGCTTCTGTGCAGGAACTGCATCCAGCTGTTCTATTTGAGTCCGTTTAAGCACTCTGGCTTGTAATTCCCGAGCCTAGTGTGGGGAAAAGAGTGAACAGTCAAAAATTTTCGAAGGAATGAATTTTACATTATCTACTTTAAAATAATGTAATTAATTTTTTAAAGTGTTCTATAGGCATACTATGTATTTTATAGATTAAAACCCCCAAATAATAAAAAAGCAGGTAAAAATGTCTCCACAATAAAAAACATCAATGAAAACAAGCAAAACAACCCCCCCCCCAATCTCTCTCCCTCAAGAACCTGCCTCAGACTGCCTTGATTCCCCAAAATTCACATTAAAAACATGCTGAAAAGCAACCTAGTGTTCAACACTTTCAAGAAGATGGAATCCCAATATACTTTTTCTAAAATACTCCTTATGACAACTGCATGCCAATCCAATAATGTGTAATCTACACTTTATAGAACATAATTTTGAGATAACCATACGTACAGCATTTTGTGAAACGTAAGGAACAGAACATTAAAGCAAAAAAAAATGGGGAGGGATCCAGTTTACCCCTTGTGTACTTGAATAAAGGGTGGTATGAATAAGCTTATTTAATACTCTATCTAAGGAATATTTAGGTCAAATACATTCTTTTGAATAAAGATGACACATTTTTATTCCTCTGAATTTCCCCCATATTTCTGTGTCTTGCATTATTTATAACTAAACCTCTTCCCCAGTCCAAATGGTTATGGTCCTATAACTACTAGCAGAGTTGTAATCACAAAAATTGCTGGTCTAGGACATCATCGAACAAAGCCTCATTATTAAAGAGAAAAGCAATGCTTTTGCACACAAGCCCTACAGTTTTGCTTAGAACAATTTTATCATCATCTCCATGGGTTCCCATTAAGAACTTCCTTAGTCTCCAAGCTACCTTCCTACATCAAAAAATATTCAATAGAAGTGTTACATGCCTTTTTCCTTTTCTTTCTTAAAACTAAGCTTTTGATAAGGTGTATAAACAAGACCTCAAAGGCCAAAACCCAGAAGGTATATGTACTTAACCCCCTTTATTAAGTACAGAAAACTCAGCCAAAAAAAAAAAGCAAAAGTTCTTCAAATTTTGTTTTCTGAGGTCCTTCATTTAGAGAGTGATTAAGAAAAGTCTAGCAGAAGCACAGAGGTAGAGCTCTTTGTTAACAACAGATGCCCCAAAAGAGGGCAGATAAGGAAATGGCTATGCCCAATTCTGATTATACCTGATCAGTTTTCTTCGATTTCAACTGGAATTCTAGCCAATTAACACAAAAAGATTCCCTCTTTCTGCTCAAGCAGTTTCGTAACTATCTTAACATTGAAATAAAATCTCAGAACAGCTGCTTCGCTCATGTAAAAGTTCACAAGTTGAAGAGGAGGAAGCACTAATATTATTCTGCTTCTTCTTGCCTCCCTACCATTTTGCCTAGCAGGGAAGGAGAATTAAAACACAAAGTAAAATCTGGGGGGAACTTCTAACATCACTCTGAAAACCAAGGGAAGAAACCTGTTTAAGAGGAGGCAATAACATGATGAGCAATTTCCTGCTGAAATAATCAAAATACAGGTGGTTTTGTGTAAATGAATGCAGCAGCAAAAGGAGAAGGAGCAGGAAAAGATTTCAAAGAGACAGGTACAAGGAAGGACAGTTATGAGGGCAGTAACAAAAACAACAACAAAAGAAAAAAAGGGGAGAGAGACAAAGTTTTTCAAGTGTGATACTGCTTTGGGGGAAATTTACTAAGGAAGAATGGGGAGAAAAAAAATTCAACTTTGAGAAAGAAAAAAGTGCATTATAAGGAAAAAAGAATAATTTAACAACAGATTAAATAGCAGTATCAGTAGGATTTTAACTCTTACGTACAATTATCTTTTTAACCAACCTACATATTTACTTTTCTTGCTGGTTAGAAGATGCTACCAAAGCTCATTGTTTCTGTAACAGAGTGGAGGTATAATGGAATGTACTAACCCAACCTCTCGCTCAACCTTTGTGTTGAGAAAGCGTCTTCTAAATGGATTAAATTGTCTCTAGCTTCCAACTTTGTTCTTTCAAGCCTCAGTCTGAGTGATAATGTTCAACTCCAGAACGAACAGATCCTATTGCTATTTAAAATAAATAGTGGTACAACAAAATGACAGGTAGCCATTGAAAGCTGTTCCAGATTGTTCTATGAGTGGTGTTCAGTGCTGAGCTGAAGATATATAACCTACCTGTCCCCATAGGCAATTTTGTTTCCACCTGCTCTGCTAAAACTATGCTCCACACACAAATGAAGGCATAGTACGAATGCAGGCTTCCAGTAAAAGCCTTCATTCTGATCTAAAATTCAGATAACACTACTCACAAAAAGCTTAGACTTTCTAACCACTTATGTTCTTTACACTTCACACCAGTCACTGGTGCTTTATCCCTACCATGTATGTGTTTTCCTCATTCACAAAAATATTATGGTTAGAATAATATTTTAATATCTCGGATGAAAGTGAAACCAGGGATAAAAGTGAGGACATTACAAGCTTTCTTAGGGTTTTTTGTTTTCCCCTTTACCTGTTGTAATGAAACAATAGCTTCATCAATCTTCTCCATTTTGCTGTAAGTTTTTGCCAGAAGCACCTGGTAACGTCCATCTTCCATCAGAGAAGACAATTCATTACCTATAAGAATTACATTAAAAAAACATGATTCTTGTAAGAACTCATGCTGGTAAAGTCAAAGAAAGATGAAGCTCTCTACATACTCCAGGCAAGAGCTTAAGTGAAAAGTTCACAGCTTGATCTTATGTATTTAAGATTGTGATTTGATTTGGTGTGTTGTTAGTGGGCAGAGTAAACATTACAACCTACAAACAGAGTGAGATTTAAGGCCAAAGACATTGAAAGATGCAAAAGGAATACAAAACAATTGACTGTCTAGTCTATTTGCATTCTCAGAAATATGAGAGAAAAGCTTTTAAGTGGAAAGGAAATAAAGCCCCTCCTGACATTTCTTGTCTAAATCCTCTTCAAAGTCAATGAAAAAGTGTTCAAATTGATTCAGCGAGTGCTACTGTACACCCAAAAAGCATAAGATTGCTTGATGAAATTTCTAGTTGGACCTCAAACTACCTTTCTTTTGCTAGAGTCTGGAACAGACATTAATACAAACAGTTATCTTAACTGAAGTATGTTGTATCTACTCAAAAAGCAGCAGGCTACTTTTGAATAATGGTTAAAATACATATGCATAGAGTAATATTTGAAGAATACAAGTTCTCCCCAGCTTGTATTCATTTTAATCTCTTGACAAAGTGGTATCTTGAGCACAGTTCCACAGTAAAACATAAAAGCCACCAAAATCCATGTTTTAACTTTATTAAAATTAAAAAAAATAAAAGTATATTGAGCTATACTCTGTTAGCAAACTGTCTTCAAAGTGCTGTAATTGTGACATGCTGTTCTAAATCAGAGAATAGGCCATGTAGCCAACCATGTAAGATCATTCCCTCCAGTACATTTCCTATACTTCATTTTTCTTTCACAAATGAAGGGTATTTTAGCATTTCTAAAAAAAGATAAACTATTCAATAATTTTCCCAATCAGCCAACGAGATATACTTTTTTTCCCACGTAGAGAATGCGTGTGTATCAAAGACGTACAAAAAGGATATTGGCTTACGTACTTTTTGCTTCATTGTAAGATGGAAGAGAAGATTTTAAAGTACATGGGGCAAACTGTATTTACTGCTACTTTATCTTTCCACACTAGAAGATCAAGCTGTCTTGAGCATGATTATTAAATTAGCCAGATCCTCAAAGGCTTAACTAAGACAGGAATATAATGTTAAATCAGAGGATTTTTTCAGTAAGAAGCAAACAAGACAGAAAACCAACACTCCCCTACACAGTATGAAAGACCAGTAAAATAGTGACATAAGAAAAACTTACAGAAGGGACTAGTAATAAGACTTGATAACACTCTTCCTGTATTCAGATAGCCAGAAAAGTTAACAAATATAATTAAACCACTGCAAAAAGAACTGCAAAAAGATTTCCTTAATTAAGGGTATAGCTCAATAGCTCACACTAAACACCTTAAAACTTAATTGCCTTTTAACAAAAACAAGGAAAAAAATCCAAAAGTTTTAGCTTTGTAAGTGCATATTCCTAACATGTAAAAGAGGGTCCTAAGAGACATCTTCAACCACTTCAATCTCTGCTCTGAAGGGTACTTGGTAGAATTTACCACCTAAACAACCATTCCCTAACAGCAGGAATGACTCATCTATACTTGATCAATTCAGAATAAGAACATTTGTTAGCACAGAAAAGAAAGAACCTTGAATGTGTGGAGCTCTGCTATTTTATTTACCGACTTCCATCTATCACAGATGTTCCAAGTTTAAAAGTCCTGGCAAAAGCACCTTTAAATTTAAGTGAAGTTTATTTTAGACTACATTTCTCATTTATCACTTAATAGTTTCCTGTGTTTTACAGTGCAAAAAAAGTTTATATGGAACTTGTTTATTCCTTAAAATCATGCAGAAAACACAAACAACAGTAGAAATTGTATGTTTTGCTGTAAATTAGTAACATTCCTACCAGGCTCATGATCTAAAGCTTGCTGAAGTACTTTTTCTGCCTTTTCATACTGCTTCAGTTTCATTAAAAGCTCAGCCAAATCATAGCAAAGGAAATTCTGTTGACCGCTTCTCAATGCAGCCTCATAGTAACTGATTGCCTAAAAGGAAGAAACAAAAATCTGAGTTATTATTTAAAGACAAATCTTAAAGACAACTTCCTTGCTACTTAGGTATTTAATAACATGCTGCTTAGAGTTTTCTCTACTTTCTTCACTTCTCTCGTAATGAAGTCATTTCTAATAAATACTGTATTAAAAAGATGTTATTTAGTTGCAAGTTCAGGCTTCCAAAAATGTAATACCAAATTAGAGATAAATAGAATAACTAGAGCCCACATTTTGATAAACATGCATTTACATAGCTTAACCACATTATCACGTTCTATCTTTGACAGGGTCACTGCCAATTAAACTATATTTTCATTAGCTACTGAAATGGTATAATTCCAGTCAGACTGGAATCATAAAGTTCTGTTTATTTTCCCAAAGTCTACGTGCAAAACATGAAGATAAAAGAAGTAACGAAAAGTTTAAAAATATCAACTAGGCATAATCTAATAGAAAGGAGTCTTCTCTCTTTGCATTTTTAAACATAAAACCTGACAATCATACCCATTAAAAAAGTCAAATATTTACTCAAGAAAAAAAGCAATGTTCTGGATCAATAAACTATTGATGTTACTTCTCTAAGTAAAGGGAAAAATGAGAACTGGAATTATATTGAAAAGTTACATTTCCAAAATGAATTTGAAATATTTTATTAACTTTTATTGTTTTAAAATAGAACATGTTTAGACATGCATAATAATGCACATATCAGGCAGGTTACCTATTTAGGCTTAAGCATCCTAAAGATAATATAGCTGAAGCATCAAAATAAAAAATTAGAGTCCATAAAACACCCATCACCATATAGATTACAAGTTTTTCTATAGCAGCTCTAGGAACCTTCACAGTACATTAGATTATTACACACACCAAAAAAAAAAAGGTCTGAAGTATCATGGAGTAAGGTAGGAATCATATACTGAGCTGCTTGTAATACTGACCTAAACAGAAGCAAGCGAAAATCCTAACATTGCAAACACAAAACACAATTTGGACACACCCTCCAGCAGTTTGAGGTTGCCCAAATAAAATCATTTGCTCCTGCAAGTTTTCCCCAAACAGTTTCTTCTGTTTTTCCTACAATAAGAAGTTAAAGCCTCTATTACTACTCTCCTAGTAGTAGTAATAGGAGATGTAACATCTCCTAAGGCTAGGAGATGTAACAAGACTGGGTCAATGGAGTAGTAGTTAAACATGGTTTTGAGCACAGGCCCAAAACCACATAAACTGCAAGTCACCAGAACTACAATTCACCAGATTTGTATCCACCAACGTGTAATTGTGCCTTTGGCCAGATATTTTGAAGGGGATCTACAAACTTACTTTCAGGATAAAAAGACTGTTTAGTGCTTTAAAGTGAAAGGCTTCCCTTCTATCCAACCTGAAAAGAGTGAAAGTGCAGTTGACTGATCACATTGCACATAACCAAGAACCAGCTCATACGTCACAAATATAAAAACTGTATATTCCCGGAACAACACACTGACTATTTCACATTCAATGTGATAAGAAAGAAATCTCTAGTGGGATTTCTATGCAACAGAACTCCCCAGTCACTGCTTGGTAACTTGCTTGGTCACTAATTGTCTTCCTGAAAAAAATCTATTAAATAGACATTCCCAGAAAATGGAGAACCTTTGGGTTTACACCATGTTTCTCCTTAGGCAACCTCCTGGCACAATGGTAATAAACATGCAACTTTAAACAGGTAAGATGATGGCGTATTAAGACATTGCTTGAAAGAGTCTGTGCAGTATCACTTATCTAAGCTGGTAATACACAAATTCAGACTGGAACTTTCAATTAGTATTAAGCCTGACAAGAAGTGATGACAGGAGCTAATAGTCCTATCCTGAATCCAAGGCAGAAAATAGATTTCAAAGAATCATAGAATGGTTTGGGTTGGAAGGGACCTTAAAGATCATCTAGTTCCACCCCCCCTGCCATGGGCAGGGGCACCTTCCACTAGACCAGGTTGCTCAAAGCCCCATCCAACCTGGCCTTGAACACTTCCAGGGAGGGGGCATCCACAACTTCTCTGGGCAACCTGTTCCAGTGCCTCACCACCTTCACAGTAAAGAATTTCTTCCTAATATCTAATCTAAATCTACCCTCTTTCAGTTTAAAACCATTGCCCCTCGTCTCACCACTACACTCCCCGATAAAGAATCCCTCCCCATCTTTCCTGTAGGCCCCCTTTAAGTACTGGAAGGCTGCTATAAGGTCTCCCTGGAGCCTTCTTTACTCTAGGCTAAACAACCCCAACTCTCTCAGCCTGTCCTCATATGGGAGGTGCTCCAGCCCCCTGATCACCTTTGTGGCCCTCCTCATAACTTCTTCCACGTCCAAGAGGGGTAGAGAGACCATTATTTGAAATAACTTCCGTAAGTACAGAGGAAGGTTGTGCTAAGCATTTATGGAACAGGTGCTGCTGAAACAAAGCACAGAGCCGTTTCTCTTACTTGGTCTCCCAGGCACTTTCTGTACCCATTTACTATTTGTTATTTCAATACAAGTGACTAGAAAAAAGAGGAGATACTGAAAGTTAGGAAGTTGGCACTGATTCCTCTACAATTTAAACTTGTCTATCAATCCACATCAAAGCCACTTGTACAGAATGTACATGCCAGCTTGGGAAGATGTTGGTTTCCTCCAAAAAAGAAATGAGAAATTCTCAGCTTCTTTCACAGCACATATGCAGAAGAATACTGTAAACAGAAAACAGTTAAGTCTTTTGGCAACATGGAGACTATTTAAGAACATTGTATTAAGAGGCTCAGTGAGATGTAAACAAAACATAAAAGACCCAAGTTCAAGATTCCTATATGTAAGCACTAAGGGTACAATCATACCATTTCCCCAGCACTACAGTCCTGCTTGCTTCTTTCCCAGGCTGTCCCAAAACACTTTCTTCCTTTCCCTGTCCTGTGCAAGGGCCATAGAGCTGACCGACCAGATATTCTGAAGAGGATCTACAAACTTACTTTCAGGATAAAAAGTCTTTTTAGTGCTTTAAAGTGAAATGCTTCTTCTACCCAACCTGAAAACAAAATCAGGCAAAGCCCACATATTGACAATAATGGACACAATACTTAATTAGCCTAATACAGTACTTGTAGAATACCTTTGAATAGTTATGCATTTTGATTAGGGCTTTTCCAATTTTACTTGCTAAAGCTGGATCTTTTGGATTTTTCTTCAAGGCCTGCTCGTAGACTTCTATGGCTTCATCAGGCTTCAACAGCAAAAGATAAAAACACAGAAGTCAAGGATTAAGATAAAAAGTGCATGAAGAAAACAAAATCTGGTAACACCTCCAGGAATGACTGCCAAGTACTACTGGTTCATGAGCTACAATACTTCTGAGAGAAGAATGGTCACTATGAAATTGCAGGAAGTATAAAACCCATGTAAATTTACATTTCCATACTAAAACAGAAAGTGGAGAGAACTTGGCAAACAAATGAGTTTGAATTAACCCGATTCTTTTTCCACTGAAATTTCTCTACTACTATTTTCACTAGTTAACAAACATATGCAATCTTATTACTGTGTTGGAAGATCATCCATTTCTCTACCCTAGCTATGTTATAGCAGATCTGAACAAATTCCCTTTTGCTTTATAATTCTTCATTAAGGAGAAAACTACACACAAACATTAATAAGTAAACAAACATTAATCACCTACAGATCCCCAAACTAATAATCTAAACTATTAGTTGCATGTCTTAACCCAATCTATTCTTTCAAAACATGAATTTAAATGTGTATCCTTCAAATTCCTATGTCCACTTGACTACATTCTCTTCTACAAATACTGAAAAACATTTCCAGTTCCTCAAGAAAGCAAAGGATGTAAAAAAAATGTATAGGAATTCAATAATTTAATTTTTTTAAATAAAACTTTCAATACGAGAACTAAGTTACCTAGAATTATTCTAAGCTTCAGAACTCTTCTAAACATCTCCACCTTCTTTCTGAATTTAATTTAGCTCTCATTTTAGATTTTTGTTAGTCTTATTGGTCAGTGTTCTTCTACAGAAAATTCTCTCCTTGACTTTCACCCGGTCAGTTATCAGAAGAAACCCATTTTCAACAGCTTTTTCTCTGAACTTAGAACAGTTACATTTGTAGCCAGTAATTATGTTTCTTTACATCCTAAAGCAGTTTGTTTGCCAACTACTAATAAGAGTCAGCATGCTACATTGTCTCAACTTGCCAAGGTCAACAAATGACTCAATCATTCTATTAATCTCTAGCACCCACTTACCTCTTGAATATTCATGTATGCATCACCAAGAAGAAGAAAAGTATGAGCACTTGGCAGTTTTTCTACTAGGTCTCTGGAAACAGAAGACAGAACCTTGCTCAATATTTAACATGTCAATACTGGTATCTAAACAACAACAAATAGGGCACAACAATTTTATCCTCTGCAGATTTTAGTTTTTATTTCTGAAAATAAAACAAAAAAATCTGAGCTATCTTTCCAAAATAGGACTTCCAATTACTGCTTTAAGTGTTACAACACTTACTCAAATGAATTCATTATGTCACTAAATATTTCTGACTTATTGTAGTAGAAAGGGAAAAAATGGCTCACCATGCTACCATTAAACATCTAGGAAAAGATATACACACAAACTTTTACCTATAGCAGCCAGCATATAACTTCTTATCTTTCCTGTACTGAAGATAAATATCTGCCATTTTTTCTTTAGCTTGTACAAAGTAAGGCTGTTCAGGTGTAATATTTCGGAGCATAGTCAAGGCTTTGTAGTAGAAAGGGAAAAAATGGCTCACCATGCTACCATTAAACATCTAGGAAAAGATATACACACAAACTTTTACCTATAGCAGCCAGCATATAACTTCTTATCTTTCCTGTACTGAAGATAAATATCTGCCATTTTTTCTTTAGCTTGTACAAAGTAAGGCTGTTCAGGTGTAATATTTCGGAGCATAGTCAAGGCTTGTTCAACATCTCCTTGAGCAATTGCCAGATCTGCATTTGCAATCACAACTCTTAGCTCCTCAGGAGTTCCAGAAAATTCATTAATGGCGTCTTGCAGTATGATAGCAGCTTCATGCTGCAGATAATAAAACCAATAGAATTAATGTATTTCCTGTTGTTGAACAGCCAAAAATAAAGACATCATAAGCAAATGAATGTCTGGGGGCATTACACAAACCAACCAAAAAACCACAAAAAACCCCAAACCATAGTATCCATTTGTTTTGCTAAAACACTAAAAGTGTTCTTTTTTCCTCTTCATTTTGTAAGTAAAATTTATGTGATATGAACTACCAGAAAAAGTTTTAGTAGAGAAAATAACATTTGCATTGCACATACACAAGGAGATGCTCAAAATTCAACTGGACAATGCCTTTAGCACCTTGCTCTAACAGGTCCTGCTTTGAGCAGGATGACCTCCAGAGGTCGCTTCCAACTCCACAATTGTATGGCTTCTCTTATATTCTTATACATATGTACTGTCCTACTGTTTATTAAGATACAGCTGATAGTAAGGATGCTGCTACACAAAGATAAGGACACAATCCAAAAATATTTCTAATAGCATTCTGACAGCAAAACAAGAATCTACGTGCCAGCAAATGAACATCAACAGTATCTCCTCCTCAAAATTAAAAGGGGTATTGTAGACTCAAAATTGAGCACCTGCAGGTAGTTTTTTTCCCTCTGTACAATTTAAGGTACAAGCTGTCAAGTCAGATATTAACATCTTGGAAATTTACCAAGCAAATCCTCTTGGTAAAAGAAGTGATGCTTTTCTGTTCTGAACTAGGGGATAGACACTTCTGTTAATGGGAAAAGGAAATTGTTTTCAGGTATGTATTATACCTTAACAAGTTTGCCATCTTACCGGTTCTCCATTCAAACGATGAGCTTCTACTAACTCTAGGAAGACAGACACACGATCACTTGCATCGATTTCAATTCTTTTTCCTTTAGTTTTTGAGGAAGCTGTAGGTTTTCTCATTCCAGGCAAATTCTTTGCCATCTGTAAGGTCTTAATAGCTTCTGATAATTCTCCCATCTTCTTCTGGGTTTGGGCCTTAATTAAGTGATAAACAGGATGTTCTCTCACCTAAAAAAATATAATAATATAAGAAGATTCCAAGTTTTACTTTATGCATAGTATTCAAACCCCTTGAAAGAAATTTTCCTTTTTTTTTTTTTAACATTGATCTCAGTTCCTTCTTTCCTCCAAATAAATCCAATTTCAATTTCAGTAATTTACTTATGAAAATATTAGAATTTTCAAAGAGTATGCAAACTAGTAATTAAGTAAGTTTTAATTAAGAAAGAAAAACTATTCCATGAGATGAGACTTTGGGATAGAAAAACATTCATTACAGCTTTATTTGAAACTAGACTGAATTTTAAAGGATTTTACGCATCTCCCACACTGCTGTATGCACACTTCATTACGCTATTAATTAAAAAAAGTATACAATCATTTGGCACAAGTCCTGCCTGCCATTTCTCCACCTTCTTAAAACATACTTCACATGAAAAGGAAATGTCGATAAGGGAAACGTAACTGTGTACAAAGTTGCAAGCACCTCAGCGTTTCCTAAGTAGGTAGTTAATATTCAGCTTTCTTGCATCACTTGGAGGAAGGAACCAAGATGGGAGCATGCTTGCAAGAAAATGGTAGTTTGTCACTTTTCAGCCAAGCTCTGTCAAGAGACTTAGCATAACTCAGACCTAATGAGTGCTGTGTAGAGTGTTCCCTACTCAGTGTTAATTGTACATAAAGTTCCACTGATGTCAACAAATCAAAAATCCCATACTGCAATGTAATAGCCCCAAGAAATAAAACTGGTGTGGACCACTGCAAAACAGTGGAAGTTTTCTAATACAGTGCTTAATTTACCAAATTTGCTCCTGATGGGACAGAAAAGATGGACAAAGATGTGACATTAATGGAAGAGAGCATAGCATATGGCTACTCTCTTAACACTTAAGAGTGCTTAATGCAGCATGAATTGTCCAGAGGTAACTACAGACCCCTTCTGATCACCTCATGCATCTGTGCATATCTTCATCAGCAATTGTACATCTGTGCAAAAAGTCCAGAAACAACACTGGATTACTCTTCAAGTTGTTCTATGCTGGCTTTTAAAGACTGTTGCAAGGTTAGTCTGGAATTACAAATTCTGTTTATGTAATGTGTTTTTAATATTTATGTAAAGATTTGAGAAAAAGCTACCATTTCTTTCTTTTGTATTTCAAAACAATTTCAGTATGTTGTAATAAGGTATTAGTTTTGTCTTTATGGTCATTTCTTTCATAAATATTCAGATACCATGTTCATAAAAACATTTAGACATTAAACTTGTAGTGGAAGAGTCATAAAAAGTTTCGTTTAAAAATTATTATATACAAAAACATACAACTTCAGATGATTGACTGGATTCTTTTGTCCAGCTCACCTCAAAATTGTAGCTCAGACAAAGTTCCAAGGATTGAGAACACAGTTTAGTATTGTTTTGAGCCAAATACACCTGGGCCATCAGTAAGTGTGCCTCTGCGTAAGAAGGATTCCTTTCAAGACAGTAATGTAGATTACTATATGCTGCTTCAATATCCCCTAGGAAGTTAAAAAAGGGAAAGTGAAAAAATAGTTGATATGAAATACAGTGGTTAAATATAGAGCATTTATTAATTATTCACCAATTTTATAATTTGGGGGTTTTTTAAATAAATGTAAGCAAAGTGAGTAAGCTCATCTATGAAGTATTATGCGGCTACGAAATGAAATCAAAACCAGCTCAAAGGTAAGCTATTTTCCCATTGTTCCATCTGTAAATCATTCAATAAGTGACCTTTTTTGGAAGCAATAGATAAAAAAATACCATATTTATGTGTCTGTACAATTAAGATACGCTCATACAAATCACAAAAAAGACAGTGCAAATGTTCTTCACTTAGCCGTACTGCAGTGTTCTGCAGTGAAAGAAAAATATTCATTATGATTTAGAAGTGTGAAATTAATTTTTTATATTAAAGAAAGAGGTGGATAGCTAACCATTCATATAACTATTACCTGACAAGTATTTCACTTTTGCAATTAAAAAGACTGCTTGTTGAAGACCAGGCACAGTTTTTACCACAGTTTCAAGAACAGAAGCACAGTGCTTGAGAAGTGGTGAAGGAGACTGTCCAGGACTTGCAGGCTAGGAGTAAAAAAACAAAAACAAAACAAAACAAACAACACTTCAGTTGACAGGTTTTGGACTTAGATTTCATTCTAAGTCTGAGCTTCACTTTAGACTCAAATGAGCAACAGCAAAGCATTGTTAATTTTCTTCAGCCCAAAAAGCTGAAAGCTGTCATTGTGAAGAAATATAAAAATATGTTTTAAATTTAAGAGGGCAACTTCTTGATATCAGCAGGAACACAAGAAGCCTCATGGACTTCAAGGATGATAAAATGCTTCAGATCTGACATAAGCTTAAGAGTCAGTCCATAAACATTCGGCGACATACTCTGAATTACCATGCCAACTCATCCAACACAATGGTAACATGAACTAAATTTCAAGAGAGCTGAAGGGGGAATGAATGACCAGAAGGATGAGAACAAAAGGTTCTGGTCTTGTCCCTCCTACCCTCATTCTATGCCACAGAACATACCCATACTGCTAGCAACAAACTGAAAATAGCAGCTGAGAAATAGCTACTTTCATGTAAACTGCTACTACAATGCATCACATTTTAGCTGCTCATTATTAGAAATGTTGTTCATTTCCCTCTATTACTTTAGCTAGTTGCTAATTGTTATATATATAAAGGAAAAGGCAACCTAAAGATCCTTCCATTCACAGGTAACATTTCCACAGGACGCATGACCTGGGGAATAAGCAATCCTCCACTATCAAACTGGAAGCCTCCACCACCTGGCTAAACTCCTCACTTTCTAATACCACAAACTCCTTTTTGCAATAAAGAGAGAACGAAACTTCAGGAAAACCCTATCTTTTCTTTTACAAACCTTTCTATGGACAATAGTTCAGGAAAAAGTTTTCATTCCAAATTAAAAAACATCATCGTCATTAAGTACTTCTGGAATATACCCCAGGGAAACCTTCAGACAAGACACTACCTCATAGAATGACACTTCTTATTTATCTCCATCTGCGACATGAAATCGTCATTGCTACTGATGTTTTAGACTTTCAAACATATCCATTTCATTATAGATGGTGGGACAGATCATAACAATGGAAAACTACTTATTTGCCTGCTAGATTATTATTCTGAAATAGCCGGGAGCCGGCTCCTGTTATCCTGTCATTAGCAGATTTCTAGTCTAATTATATACCTTCCCATAAATATTTGTTTATGTACAGTTTTAAAAACTATTTAAGGAAGACACTATTTAAAGAAACTTTAAATGTGTTTCTTCTGCTTTCGAGATGTCAGGTCCCCATTCAATTTATTAAGTTCTACATGCCTTTGTTGCCAAAACTAGCACAAGCAAATTCAGTCACAAAAAATTAGCCATCTAAGTAAGTGAGATTTTTCTTTGGAATTAGTAATAATAATACAAAAAAGTAGTTGTTGTGGTTTAACCCAGCAGGCAGCTAAACACCACACAGCCGTTCGCTCACAACTCCCCCTCCAGTGGGATGGGGGAGAGAATCGTGGGGTGGGGGGGTGGGGGAACCAAAGTAAACTCATGGGTTGGGCACAGTGCAATTGCTCACCACCCGCCAACCGATACCCAGCAAGTCCCCAAGCAGCGGCCCCCGGTCAGCTTTCCCCAGTTTACGTACTGAGCATGACGTCACATGGTATGGAATGTCCCTTTGGCCAGTTTGGGTCAGCTGTCCTGGCTGTGCCCCCTCCCAGCTTCTCGCTGGCAGGGCATGAGAAGCTGAAAAAACCTTGACTAGCGTAAGCACTACTTAGCAACAACTAAAACATTGGTGTGTTATCAACATTGTTCTCACCCTAAATCCAAACCTAAGCTACTAGGAAGGAAATTAACTCTATCCCCAGCCAAAACAGGACAGTAGTATTCCACCTATTTTTACCAACACACAAAAGAAACTGAAATGGAGAAAGAACATATGTGTATTGAAAAGATATCCTGAGCTCACAAAAATATTTCAATAGGATCGTCCGTGTGAACATCCTAGTTTCATATTGAGATAGTTCTATTCACTGTATTGTTACAGTTTCCTGATCAAGAGAGATACTAAAAAAATACATACACACAGTGCATTAAACAAATACCCCAAGTTTCCTCAGGTGTCGTTATTTCAACCTGCTCACTTCACAAAAGATGTGTTTTCATAGTTATTTTGATTAAATAGTGATATAATATCTTAAAACACATTTTTACTTCAAATAAATTCACATTTTAAGAGGGAAAATTTACAAAATTTTTGCTTCATGATTAACTGATCTCAAAACGAAATCCAAGAATAATTTCCATTTTCAGACAGAAGTGAGCTACAGCTGCTTACCTGTGCTGGGCAAAAATTAAGATATTCCCTAATGATTTCTAGCAAGAAATCAGGGTTTAGTTTTTCAAAATATTCCACACCAAGAGGAAAACCATGCAAAGATGAAAAGTGAGTATCCAGAACATCATTCAATAAGGCAATAACCTCTTCTTGTCTCTTATGTTTTTTCATAGCTAGGACTGCACGCAAGAAAGATAATTCCTACAGAAAAAAAAGAAATAAAACATTCTCCATATTCCACATACGTTCATCTGTTACTCATACAATATTACATAATTATTAATGTTAGCCATTTCTTCTTTATATTTAGGGATACTGTAAGACATTTAGTATGTTCACTGTAAATGACACTGATTATTATATCAATGCATTCCTTAAATTTGTGCAAGAAGCTGTAAGATTTTCTGAGCGCAAAATCCTGAAAATAATTAATATCCCTCCCTTCCTGACATTTTAAACTTATCTTCAGAGATAAAGCACTGCAGGAAGGCAATGATGTTTTTGCTCTGGAAGCAAACAGCCTTGTGCTGCAAAGTTACGCAACACATTAACTTAGATTGATAGGAAGAAAAACTGAAATTTAGATTTAATGGTACTCCATTAAGAACGCTCTGCTCAAGTGACTAAAATATAGAACACAAAGTAGCTAGTAGACCACAATTCAGATTGTAACCAAAGTATTTTAATGAAGGAAGATGTCTCATACCCCAGATTTCCCAATGGACTGTTGAATTTCATTGAGAAACTCCAACTGCTGCTCTGCATCTTCTAATTGCCCTTGTATTAGCTGACAACGGATAATTCCTGTAACATATGTAAACATTTTATTGCAGATTTGTCGTCTTAGTCAAGCACATGCTTTGTTTTCCAGAATTCACTTTTTCTCTCCTCAACCTCTTCATAAAGTGGTGATATGAGAAGAAAGAATAGATCAAGACTTATGGTAATACAGATTTTATGCACTTAGAAATATCTAGGATAGATGATACACAATTGATACATTTATATATGCAATGCTATAAAGCAGTTTCGTGGAAAGATCTCGTCCCTTATGTTACAAAGTCTAAAAAAGAAAATCTTCAACTGGTTCTAGACTAAGTAGAAGCACCATAAAGTTTGGCTTCTAAATTCAGTACAAGTACAAGAAGCAAAATAAAATAAAAAAAAACCACCCACACACCCCCAACCACACACACAATCCACTCCTACCCTCTAAATTTTTCGTACTGTTTTAAGTTTCAGATTAGAAGGCAATGGCATAGTCAAGGAGAAAAAATGCAGGGGAAAATCCATGAAGCAAGTACTCTCAATTTTCTTGACAGCAATTGTACTTTATCAAAAGTAATGTTTTTTAAAGAACATAACGTGTACATAAGAAGTATCAGATGTTTTGACTCGATTATGTTTTTCAATCTAATTTAGACACGTATATAGCCATGGATAGCTTGTTCTATCTTGAATTTTTTATTTTTGTAGTTCATAAGAGTTCTCTAGTTCTTAGGCACTACAGAAATAAAAAAACCACAACAAAAAACCCCCCACAAAAAACTATACAGCCATGTCTCTGTCCTTACCGTTACTTTGAGAGTTCTAATTTAAAAGAGTAAAGTTTCACTTTTCAAAAGGAAGACCAAAAGACATATCCAGTGAGGAGAAACTGTTGCTACAAGGAAGACAGCATAACATGAATCAGGAAGTACTGCCCAATGCTCCTGTTCTAATAGTTCTAGATTTTCCTAGTAGCAGTAGTAGGAAAACGATCAAAAAGCATCGTCTGTGTCTTAAGACCAGTAAAAACAAAAAGAAAGTGTAAGACCTTACCAGTTAGTGCAGAAACACTTGTTTCATCAAGTGTCATAGCAGTCTTGTACCATTTTAAAGCTTCTTTCACTTTCCCTTGTAAAATCATTTGGTAGCCAAGTTCAGTAGCAAATTCTGCATTGTCAGATGCCAAATCAGATGCTCTTTCAACTAAGGTTTGTGTATGTTGAAGGATGAGTTGGTTCCGGCCACACTAATGGTAAGAATAATCTTTAAACCTTAAGTTTTTCTTATCTTTCAGATTCCCTTAGAAAAACACACTGAATATTGCTGTAGCAGTTGAGACAACAACATCTCATGTAAGACTAATATAATCTGTAGTAATTCTATAAAAATTGTGACATTAAAGTGTCCTGGATTCAAACATAAATATACAATACCATACAATAAGGAATAATTGATAGTTGCTTTGAATGCTTCCTTAAAACAATTCTGATAAATACAAACATTAAAGAAACCTTCAGTTTCAAGGCTATGTGATTAACCTTGTCATTTTATTACATTAAGAATATGGTTGGTGGACATTTGAGTGTGTTTTCATTGGAAGCCTGTTTTTCATTTGAAAGCAAGCAGTAAAAACATTTTTGAAATGAGATGGCTTACATATTGTAAGTCATACTGAATGTAAAACTTATAAAGTGTAGTTACCAAAGGCTACAAAAGGTAATCTATTTCAATTGTCTGCAATCTTCTACTTTTTAGTAGACATTTAACATCTGTCTACCAGAAAATAAAACAAAAAACAGGATAGATAGATAGTTGTATGCTGCTTAAGAAAAAAAAAGCATACTCACTGTTCTACTGAAAGCTAAAGCCATTTTACAGAAGAGCTGCGAATTACGTGGTTCTAACCTGTCCAGTGCTTTAGTTAGGTCTCCCAGTCTTGCTGAAGCCTTGGAGAAAAAGGAGTAACATAAGTAATAGAAAGAATGAACAGATCAGGACAACTGAACAGTTTTCCCTAAAAACTAGTCACATATTTTACAATGCAATAATATCTTGAAATTTAACTCAGAAGTTTTCAGGGCTAGGAGTTAGATTTATTTTGGAATTCCTAGAAAAATACTTTGGAATAGTAAAGTGACAGTAAGTAGATCATGTGTCCTCTATACATGCTCTAAAAAAAGTGAAAGACTTGAGCTGAATCTGATATAATGGAAAAGTCCCATAAAGCAAGATAGTCCGACGAATCTGATCTGTGAATCTTGTTCGGGCTTCAGTGTGATACAGACACACATGCTCAAACCCAAAGCACTTTCAAGATGCTCAGACTTTTAACATCACAGTTTCTCAACCCCCCTAAGATACTTTAGACATTTCTGGGGTTACAATAATAAGGTACATGTTTTTTTAAATATGATTTTAGATGTAGACACCTGAATCATGTTTAAATCTCATCAGGTTTTTTAATTTTTTCCTAGACATGGGTCTTAGTCACATGTAACATTTTACCCCAGCATCTCTTGTTTACACCCTACCATGTCCAGAAAGCTTAATTCCTGGACGGCTTTATTGAATTTGAGTCTGCAATTGTTACTGCTTCTCCACATTTCCTATGATTGTGCATAAGTAAGACTTAAATTTGATTATAAATACACTAATGACTAAAGAGTTCTTTGCAGTAACTAAAAATGTGTTAAACAACCTAAAATACCTTTTCCTCTACAACTTGAAAAAACCTACAAAACACTGAAAACACTTTACTTTTTTTGCTAAATCTCCACTTAAACTATACCAGCATTTTTGCATAATGAGAAAAAGGTATTTAAAACTATTTAATGATTTTTTCATGACAATTTAGATAATGTATTTTAAAATTTCCTGAAAAATGGCACAAGCACCATATGTACAAAATACATGCATATGTCCCTGTGCAGAAAAGGATCTTGGGAGTAGAAGGAAAAGTTAAAGAGAATTCTTAGAGCTAAAAAAACCCCCAGTAACCATCAAAAAAGGATGAACAAAGCACAGATTATATAACCTAACATCGTAGACTGTTAAGTGACTATGGAGCCCTTCCAAAAATTTATCACTACACGACCTCATTATTTCCCTTATTTTAATTAATAAAATACTTAAAATTAATGGAAGGCTTACAATAACTTATGAATTTATCAAAAGAGCATTTAAACAATAAAAGATCACTTTGATGATTCAAATCAACATGATTCAATTAACTGTCCAGAGGAGACTTCTGTTTTGCTTTATTCCGGTTCTCTGGAAAGATGGAGGTAAAAAATTACATTTCCCTTGGCATCCAGAAACCACCCCAACAATAAGCTAGAGCAGCCATTTGAGTCAGAATAGATGAATATACCTCTTCCTGCAGATAAGCAGTGTAGCACAGGACCAGACAAAGTATACGAGGAGAAGACATAAAGAAGATAGTGCATGTGGCATCTAGTCCCCGCAAAAGCTGTGTTATGCTCAACAGTCTGCTAATAAAGAGACTCACCTCAGATACATTTCCTTCCCTGCACAGATAATGCAGGGCCTCCATTCTTATGGCTTCTAAATTGAGGGCATCTTTCTGCAATAGTCTAAAGCCAAACAAATGTGAATGTAAAGAAACCAAATCAAAACCTTTGCTCAATCATCTGCTTTATCCTAAAAGGGGAATAAAATAACTTGTATTGTACAGTCACTTTAAGTCATAGCTCTCAATTGAAAGCACGGCTTTGTTACTTCATTACTATCTCAAAAAAGGTCCTCTTCCATCCAAAATGGATTCACATATTGATGTAGTATCCTCACAGAATTGCAAGGCTGGGTTCTAATAAAACTTAATTTAGTTTAAATTTATTTAAAAAAAAAACTGATTTAACTAATTCAAATTCATTAAAAATTAACGGAAACCTATCTACTTTTGTTTCAAAGTTTACAGGGTAAACATGGCAAGAACACAATTAGTGCTGTGCTACTTCATACTCAACCTTTGTGCCGTTTCAACTGCCTGCTCCCAGTCCTGCAAGGCTAGTTGTAGCTTCATTTTCTTTATGAAAGCAGGAATGAAGTTTGGAAAGTTTGCAATTATCTGGTTCACAGTTTCCAGAGCTCCTGAATAATTCTGTCGAACCTCAAAATACTGTGCCTAATGGAAGGAAGAGAAGTCACATCAAAAGCCTGTACACTCACGTAGGTGAGAAGATTCTTTCATACAGAAACCAGGAAAAAGCGCTAGCGAGAGAAAAATCTTTCATTAAGTAATAGTTTTACTTCAGCATCAACCACAACTAGAGATACTGCAACAATCAAATAGCAAAAGATGACGTGTAAAACCTGGTGCGTGGTAAGCACTCTATAACAAAGGTAATTGCAGCATTGACAAGTTACTAGTCAGTTACAAGCAAGAAAAAGACAGAGAGATGTAGCTGAAGAGTAAAATTTTCTTATTAGGTTTCAAATAACTTTGCATAAAGCACCTCACAATTTTAGGATATTGAACCCAACCCAAAGATTAAACATTTTTTCAAGCCCTGAGGTATGTACCATCTAAAAACCCACACTCAGTAGGTCACTGTTGTTGTTGCCAGAATTAACAAATTTTTTTAATTGTAAAGCAACTTACAGGGTACTCTAAATACAAAACTACTTCAGAAGTATCAAGTGCCACAGTTTTAAATGAATTCGAGTAGAAATCAATTTAGGGCTTAAATCCTCTATTTTGCTTTGATGCTTAAAATTTACATACCATATTCCAGGTGACTGTGTGCATGCCATTTTATTTCATATTTTTGAGATAGAAATGGTGAACACATAGTAGTTTCTAAGAATTAATTTCTTAAGCCATAGCAAGATAGCTGTCTGCCTAAAATCTAACTGCAGTAAAAAAATTTGAGATATATTGGTAATTGAACTGAACAGTACGCATACAGTCAAGCACACATGCCTAACTAAATAGCACTGTGCACACTCTCCTGAACTTTAGTCTTCTTATTTTCATTGAACAATTTTTTTCTGCATTTAGCTTTAGAATATTAAGCAAACATTATATTAATGAGTAACAATGTCTGTGATATAAACAATCAGTATACTCTGAAACAGAAAAATGTGTAAAGAAAACAATTCATGCCACTCCGTTAATGAAATATAATCAAAACGAACACTTGAAACAGACTAATGATAATCAAAAAAAGAGTATTAACAATGTTAACAGATGATCACACTACAGTGATAAACTCCTCCTTTTTTGCTACGGCACACAGCAATTCTGTCATGTGGATAGGTGATCCATGCAAAAAGGAAGAGATCACACATACTTTTACAATTTGAGGTGATTTGAAGCCTCATTTCTTACATATAAATACATGAATAAAACCAGTTTTTCTTATGTACATAGTAAAATCATAACCTCAATATACATTTAAACTGACTGTATTTAATCTATACCTTTCCTTTTTACATTGGTGTCTAATGGAGCCTAAAGTATCATCTGGTAGCTAATTTTATTCCAAGAAAAAAGCGCATCATTTTAACATACTTAAAAGAAATACAGATGTGCAGGAAGAAATAGTTACCAGCTCCAGTTCATTTAAAAAAAAAAAGTGGAAATCGTATTTAGTGAAGCAATATCCCACTGCAGCAATGTTTTATACTAGAGAAATGTAATCATACAAGAAGCAGCCCCCAGAAATTCGTAATTATGTATATGGTAACAGACACAGTGTACCATTACTGCAACCCAGGCATGCCCCTTTGTCTTAATCATCAAAGAAAGTGAGAAGTCTTATGAACCTCGGCTACTTGTTAAAATTAACTACAAACTATTTAAAATGGGCTGTCTACCACAGGAAACAGAAGTGCCAGTATATTCGTATTGTGCTAGTAATCAATTTGTGTGATAACAGTTCTATATCCCTTAAACAATTTCATAAATCAATTCAAACTTCAGTTCTGCTAAAACCTAGTCTTTTCCTCTGAACAAAAAGAGTATGACTGAGCTATATTTCTACTCCTTGGACAAGTTCACTTATAGACAACTCTTCTCAGCATCTCTCTAATCACTCCACAAGACTAATATGACATTTAGGAAGCATTAAAATCATGAAGGAAACTTACTTTACCAAGCAGAGCAAAAACATCATTGCCTTCCTGCAGTGCTTCATCAAAGTATTTCACAGCTTTTTTAATGTGAGTTTCTTTCCCACAGGTGAGATCAAGCCATGCTTTCAAAATCAACCCCTGTAAACAAAATATAAATTGTAATTCATCACTAACTAGGTAGTAAAAGAAGTATACTAGATACAGTAATAAGTAGAAATAACCAAAAAATAAAATAGGACTTAAAATGAAAGTATCTATTTTTAACTATTTAAAATATATATTTTAAATTATAACCAGTCTACAGCATAACCTAAAACATTAGTAATTCATTCCAGCATTAATCAAATAGTATATTTACTTACAGGATTAAAAACAAACAAACAAAAAAGAACAATGGCACTGAACTAGTCTAACATGCTAAGCAGGCAGAACAAAACCTCCCAGAAGTAATTGCATAAGACTGTAAGAATATTTTCTGCAAACACTTCTGCAGAATATTATCTCAAAATTTTATTTATATCAGACACTGTGAAACTTATGGGGTGCCAAAAAAGGAGAGAAACTTGTTTTTTTCCTCTACTATTTGATTAAAAAGAAAAAAACTGCGTGTGAAGGGCAAAGATCTGACATTTCCCAAATCCCCAACAGTATTATAAAAAAAAAAAGTACTTAAATTTCATTAATTACAAATAATAATTCCTTCAAGCAAAAGAAACATTTCACCTTTTAAAATTCTATTTCTCTTATCTGTGCCAGACATTTATAGCTTAAGTGAATCAAATCTATTCTGAAGTGTTGGATTATTTAACCAAATTATAATTGCCATCAAAACAAAAATTTAAACTATAAAATATCACTAGCTCTTTTGTAACATAAAATTAAAGTGAGTCATTTATTTAAAACTCAATGGTTAGTACAAGAGCGATATTTTGTAATTACTAACAATCAGGGTCATGATTTTGTTATGCAACAGAAACTGGCTGAAATTCATATACTCAAGCATTTTAAGAAAAGGGAGGTATTTTACTTCTATATAAGGAGTACATAAAGTATCTTATCAAAAGGAACTGTATATACCAAGCAAATCACCAAGTTCAAGCACCCCTAATCACCTCCCAATAAATCTGAAGTACACATAACTTTGTATTGTCAAACTAGGAAAAGGTATAAGCATAAGTGAACTTAGAAAAAAGGAAAGCTATCTGTTTTCTATATATTTAAATGCTAATGTACGTTTCTATGTACATGTCATTCTAAAAAAGAATTATTTCAAATCCATTAAATACTTCAGCTGGAAATATTTCCTACTAAGAAATATTCCCAAATAGTATCTCTTAAAAACAAAAATAAGCAAACAAAAACCAACTACTATGGTTTCAATAAGCAAAGTCATAAATACTGCTATTTTACCAAAATGGCATATCCTTAGTCTTTTTAGAAATTAACATATTAATGCTTTGTGATGTCCTTAATTATTTCTTCATTAGTAAAAATTAGCCAGTAATTAAAAATTACTACCATTTTTAATTAATAATCAGTGATAGTTCAAAAAGCTAAGCCATTACTTAATTTTATAATGTAATTTCAGAAATTAATGTTTAGAATAGTTGCAGATTTCTAACTCACATAATATCATGTAAACCATAAAACTGTAGATTACAAATTGAGCAACGTACTGAACCACACAGAGGAACAATTCAGACACAACATTTGTATTTAATACTAGTGTCGTAAGAGAACAATTATGCATTCAATTTTAACAGCTCTGCCTTGAAGATGTCTGACTACAAAAAAAAAATTTTTTTCATTTTTTCTCTCCTTGAATTCCAGCTGATTGTAAACCATAAAACTGTAGATTACAAATTGAGCAACGTACTGAACCACACAGAGGAACAATTCAGACACAACATTTGTATTTAATACTAGTGTCGTAAGAGAACAATTATGCATTCAATTTTAACAGCTCTGCCTTGAAGATGTCTGACTACAAAAAAAAAATTTTTTTCATTTTTTCTCTCCTTGAATTCAAGCTGATACCTCCTTTAAAATAAATAACACAGTAAGTTTTCACAAACCTCTTTAAAGACTAATGATTCTAGTGAATTTTGATATCTGTATATAAATGCAGAAGCTATTGCTACATACAACACTTACATAGATTTTAAAATAAATTACATTCAGTAAAACCCTAGGCAAATTTTGCCTTTAACAACTGCTGAAAATTTAAATCCCCAATCCTCTCGGTATTTTTCAATCTTCAGATTGAAAACAGATGTCTCCCTCTAGTGAGACTATCACACTTAGTTTTTTGCTAGGAATTATGATGCTCAGTATCAAGTAGCAAAACTGGCATAACTACATATTATTTCCATTGGTCAATGCAGACCTCTCATTTATTAAGTGAAAATGAATACTTAGCAGACAAAAAAATCATTATGGGAATTCTACTTGGCCCTGTCAAATTTATGACATTAAGAAAGTATTAGAACACAAAACAGTTAATTAAAAGAAACCTCCAAGTAGCATTGATGTAAGAAGTCTAGCTTCACAGTACACATGGTCCTATTACTATTTTACATAGGGGAAAAAAAAAGTTACCTCTTTACCACCACCAGAAACTTTGATCATTCTATCAACATATTCACGGGCTTTGTCCTCACGACCAAGATGCCACAAAAATAAGCCAGCAAAGTACAGAGCCTGGTGTCCTGCTGTTTTACGTTGCTCCTTCATTTTTGCATCCAACTCTAGAATAGCATCTCGATCTGAAAAGATTTTGTTCGGAGATTTTGTTGATAGTATCTCAAAATATTACAAGAGAGCAGCACATAAGCCAAGGGCTTCCAAAGCAAACGTCGTTTTCTGTATTATGTATTGATAAACACACAGGCAATCCCTCCCAATTAAAAATATTAATCAGGTACAGATGTAAAAGACAGAAGAGGGTTCCCATCAACATAGCCATTTGTGCAAGAACACCACTATTTGTTAGATCTTAGATTTGTAGCTGAGACTCCTGCCAGATAAATGGAAACTTGACAATAAGGTTCACGTTTATACCAGTGCCTGCCAAATAAGTAAACAGTTAACTGTAGAGCAGACCTAAAATGCTGAACACAAGATGATTTAGCTCCAGAATCCCTGGAAAATGTGTGATGTATTTCTTAAAGCTCAGTTTCTTACATCCTCATTGTTATTGTCAGTTGCTCTCATCAGGTTAATCCCACACAGAAATTTCATTCAGTGTGTGGGACTTACTGCCAAACGTTTTCTTTTACCCATGTTCATTTCTGGTCCTTTTTTAGAAGCTATTAAAATCAAATGTCTGAGTCTTACCACCATGACTTTCTCAGAGAGTCTTGAAATGCATGATAGTTTTGCTGCCCTACAGTATTAGTCCTCAGGGACTCAAATAAGAGTGATGTCATTAGTCAGAGCTGTTTCACATCATACTGCTTAACAAAGTTGTCAGTAACAGTAATAAATCTGCACAGTCAGGAATATACCAGGGCAACAGTTTAATGACAACTCAGTTTACCTGATAAACGAACTGTGGTTTTGAGAATATAATTCTTAGCAAAATAACCCCAGTTTTTAGATTGGAGAAAGGAATACCAACGTTCACAAAATTCTTTTCTCCACTTGTAAGGTCAGAGTAACTTGAAAGATAAAAATGGCATGGCTTTAATGACTTCTTAAATTACAGTTCGGCTCAAAAGAACTGGTATCGGGCAAGAGTGAACAACAATCACAAGAAGCTTGATTCAAATCTTTTTTTTCCATAAAAGATTCTTCATCATGCCAGGTAAGTCAGATTTTATTCTTTTTAGTTTTACTTTAATATTCAGCCTTACTCTTCACAGTTTTGTGTTTTGGTATTTTGTTGACAATTTTCGTAACTGTCATTCAATTCAGTACTAGATACTGTGTCAAATGCAAAGCTGGAGTATACCTTTTTAAATTAGGCAGAATTAGTCTACAACTCTCAGATCTTAACACACAGCTGTTTAAAACACTAAGCAGTATTGTCTTAATGAGCATACCTGGATTAGGGCTCTTCTTATGGGCATAAATCAGAGCCATCATTGTACAAAGTGACACCTCCTGTTTGTTTTTAATAGACTCCAACTGTCGAATACTCTCTTGGATGTCACCTAGTAAAAACAAGTGCAGAATAGGCTATAACACTTTTCAAGACAGAGAATATCAGCATCAAAACCTCAATCTGACTTAAATTTTTCTCTCAATTTTTTCTTCTGTGTTTTTGGTAACACTTTCTTCATAACTTCCTTCATTATTCACATATTGTCCTGGTTTCGGCAGGAATAGAGTTAATTTCCTTCCATTTTCACTTGTTTGTGCAAGTCTTTCAAACAGACACAAGAAAGAAAAAAGCATCTCAATGCAGAGAACTTGAAAGGAGTTATGTACTAGTTCTGCCAACTGCCATAAAGATGAAAATAATTTTTATTATTTGTTTTATACAGGGCATTGAGCAGCTCTTTTTGCTCCTGTTTCTTTATATAGATTTTTGCCTTGTTTGTATGAATCTTTTGAACATCAATAGAAGAGAAAACATCTTGAAAAATAGGAACGTATAATTGTAAACCAAAGAAAAAAGTCAGGGAGTTACACAACCTCAAAATCTTTTGAATCCTTCCTATCTCCCTGCCACAGCCCTCCCCCACTTCGGGTTACTTGCTAGTATTCTGTGATTTAGCTAAACAAACTTCTCAAAACAGTTTAATGTACACAAAGATCCTCCCAATAGGTATTAGCTGTCAGCTCCTCTGAGGCAGATAGATACAACGTTAGATACAGCTGCATTGAAAGGAAGAGATATTAGCTGGAACAAGCAAATTTATCTTTGTGATACAACACAATGGGCATTTGGGCAGGGCTCAAATTCCCTCCAAAGAACCTGTTTACCTGACCCACGTTCATGTAAAGATTTAAAAAAAAAAAAAAAAAAGAAAAAATACAGGGATACTCATTATTTCTCACTTCAGCACTATGCGGTCTAGATGAGTTTCATTCAAACTGGGGGTGGGGCCAGTGACAGATCATGAAACACTGGTAATCTCAACATGGAACACATTCAGACTTCATAACATTCCTTTCTTTCCATGTAGTAGACTAAAGACTGAATTTTGTGACGCAAGGAAGACCAGCGTTTTGGGAGAGCGGCGAAGGGACAGGACATACCAACCGGCTCCCCAGCCCCGCATTACCTGCCCTCAGGGCGCCGTAGGCCCGGTAGAAAAGGAACACCGGATCGCTGCCCAGCCGCCCCAGCGCCGCATCCGCCGCAGCCCGGACGTGGTGGAAGTAGCCTTCTTGGCAGTAATAATTGAGCAGGGCCTGCGAGAGAGGCGGCCTCTATTCACTCGTGCAAACGCTTCACCGCG
>NW_008794888.1:982792-1008244 GCF_000699145.1 Aptenodytes forsteri | reverse complement strand
CCAGCCCCCCCCTCCTGCGGCTGGCCGCCGCCCCCCCCGCCAGCCCCGGCCCCTGCGCAGCCCCACGCCTGCGGAGAAGCCCGGAGCGAGACGGCGCCCGGCGGCAGCGCCCACCTGGTGCACCTCAGCGTCCATTGTTGCTACCCAGCGCCGCGGGGAGGGGGCGCCCGGAAGGGCGAGGGAGAGCCTGGCAGCTCGTTGCCATTGGCTGGCTAGCAGGGGCGCCCACTGCCATTGGCTTGGAGGGAAAGGAGGCGGGAGAGACACGGGAAGAAAAACTTGTGGAAAACGCCGAAACGTGGCTGGCGGCCCACTGGGCTCTCAGTTGGGGGCGGGTCCACCTGGAAGGGAGGTCGCGTACCATTGGGTGCGAGGCGGAGGGGGAGGGGTTTGAACGCACCTTGGCGGGCGGTGCTTGTTGGGGGTGCGGCGCCCTCTGTCGGCGGGGACGGGCGGTCTCGCCAGCTGTCCCTCAGGAGTGCTCACAGCGGGTAGTCTGTCACTGCCTGGATGCCGAATGGAAAGCTTTGAGAACTGGTTTATTTTCTTGCTTTTTTTGGCTGGGCATACGACTAAGTGGCCCACACTCCATATGTTTCATAATGTATCTCAATACTGAGCACTTCAAGTTATGTGAAGCTTCTCTGCAGAAATTAAATAGCAATGGGGTGAAATCAAATACAGAAAGTTCTCCTTTTCCCCCTCTTTCTTTCCTCCTAGGGAATTACAGAGTTGCAAAGACTAGCAAAATTCAGGTTTTCCCCTGGAGGTGAAAGCATCCTCAGTCATAATTTCTAGACACCAGAAAGAAACGACTGTCGCTAAATAACGTTCCTTTAGAATGGTTGTGTTGTCCGTCCAACACGAAAACCGTCAATAATGCCATTTAATACAAGGAGGCAAACCCACCTTCCACTGAATTAGTAGGTGAAGCCAATTCTTCTAGCAGAGAGTGCTCAGAGTAAGCTTTCCTAACAAATTCATCACACGTGGCACTACTCCATTGCACACTTCTCATCCTCAATGTCAGGAAGATGCCGAAGTAATATGTAAGCATATTTGTTTTTCCTTGTTGGCCAAGATGATCCTCAAAATTTCCTGGTATGTTTAAGTGATGCTCTATTTATTCTGAAGCAACATTTCGGCTTCTGTAACATTGAAAACCTAAAATAGGTATGAGAAACAAGTATTTTTGTGTGGTCATGACCTGTGATCTGCAGTGACAGTGGCATAGTTCTCATTTATCTTAAAACTATTTCCTTGACAAAAGCAAAGTTTAAAAAGCTATATATAGCATATGAAAAAATAGTATTCAATTTACTACTTTATTTTTGAAGCAGTCTATTATTCCTGTCGGTTTGTGGATAATTTACATACTTTTTAAGGTAACCTTTTAAGACATATTTTTGTCTACATATTAATCTGAAAACACTTATCTTTTAATTTTGATACTTACGCCCTTCTACCAAAGTTTTAGACTTTTTTTTCATAATGCATTTCAGAGCAATTTGAAGGAGAAACATTTTCCTCCCTTGAAAGATTTGTGATGAGTTTCAGGGAAGATGCTATGAAATTTTATTTCTGCGTTAGCAACTGAGCAAGCATGCGGAATACAATTGCTCATAAACTGGTTTTATACAAAGTTCAGTATTCACCTCTGAGTGTTTTCATTGTAAGTTGTAGGGGAATGCAATATAAAATTATGTAAGCATATAAAATGAACATTTTCAGAAATTCACTGAAGCAGTTGATAAAGAATAGCCGACAGGCCCACTTTCCAGCTGCATTTGCATTTTTCCATGTCAGTATCCACAAATGATAGCTTCTAGGAACGTGGTACTTCCAGAGAGATTCTTAAAAATTCCTGAGGAACAGACCAACGGTTATTCACTCTGATGCTGATTCACCTTTTTCAGAAATGAACATGAATACGAGATGTTCTGTAGCCTGTTTGTGAATAGTAACTAGCAAGAATAAACTGGTTCTCATAATCCAAGTTGGGGAGTGTCATCTATCTAGTACTATTTTCAATCCTCAGTTTCTCTTTGTAAACTTACGAATGCGCAGTTCTCATTCCTGTAAATGCTCTGAGCCTTCTGGGACACACTCAGGACAGCTCTGGTATTTGATGATTGACTACCCCACTGCATGGAGCTGCTGCGTGAACTCATGAAGTTACTCAGGGCAGTACTATTGATACATGCGGAATCATCATGCTCAGTGTCTAACATGCATCGAATTAGAAATTCCTAGTTGGTGACTAACAAGCAAGTCTCAAGGATTTGCTTAAGTGGAAGAACAGTATAGCTGTAAATGTTTTTGGTATCCTCTCATTCAGTGGTTTTAGAAGCATACCTTTTTTACACTAATGTCAGATAACAAAGACAAAAGGAACATACAATAAAAAAATGTAATCTTTATTATTTCGGCGCATTAATAATGTTCTTTAGCATCAGTTAGGGTAATAGTAGCATCTTCCTGCATGCAGTTCACTAATACAGTATTAGTCAATAATTTTAATAAAAGTAATCTATATTTAATTTTCCTGTGTAAGAAACATAAAATGTCCTGATGTGTTGGATTATACAATTTTGCTACTTTCTCTTTGTGAAAAAATATTGTGGACCCAAGATGACATTTAGAACTGTTCTAGTGCAGCATGAATCAAAAAAAGCCTATGAGTAAATATGAGAAAAGATTAAGGATTCTGTGAAAGAAAGGTTGTATCTGAAAACTTATGATGCAGGCACTGCTTAGACATTCAATTTGAACTTTACACCATTTCCCAACTGCAAAAAAACCTTGGCTTTTTAGAAGCAAATTATGAACTTATTTTGCAGAAAGTATTGACATGTTTGCAAATATTGTAAAAAATAAGAACCTACAGCTATCCATTCTCTCAATTATATCTTGTTCTCTGGAGTTCTTCTGTGAAAAAGTACTATGGACAGAACATAACAAAAATGGTGTGACATCAACCTGAAGATAAAATTCAGTTCTTTTTTTATGTACATAATGCTGAAAAATAAAATAAAATGATTTTTACAGTATTTATATTTGCTTATAAAATTCTAACATTATTTTCAACAGGTTTAGTAGTTTTCAACATGTCTGTACAGTTTGGATATACACTATATGCTTTTCACTGAAAATTCAAAAACATAAACCAAATAAGCTCCTAAATAGCTGCAAAATATTGCTTAATGGTATGGAGGAATGAGGTCTTGTTGAGTAGTTTATTTCATTTAGCTCCGATGTATGGCTTCCCATATTTAAGAATCCTGGACAGGCAAAGGAACAGCAGCATAGGCAATATAAACATGCATTGGTAGCATCCAAACTATCTATAATGGTAGATAATACGTAATTTTACCTGTTGAACGCTTGCACACTACACTTATTGTGGTACATATTTGATGCAATAAATGTGCTTAGGTCATTATCTGTTTGCTCAAACATGCACCACAGGTTAAAAATTACTATTTACATAGCAGAGGGCTTTTCATTAACATCTACAACATCAACCTTACTGAGAGCTGAAGATGGCTAAACAATACTGCAGGATAAAGCAGAACAACTTTATAAAGGGCTCTTTTTGATCAGTTTGGAGGGCTGAGGCAGATTAATTTAGTATTTGTATGCAGAAAGACATTTGACAAAGACAAAATCTGTGACTCCAGACCTAGAAAGAAGTTTGCACTTTCTGAAACTTAATGGTCTGTGCAAAAAATAATCCATCTCTACTGTTCTTGTGAGTTATAGGGGACTTTACAGGCATACCAAGACTTGTTTGGATGTGATACAACATGAGTACATTAATTAAGCACCTCAAAATCTGTTATTCCTTTCCAGAAACATCGCACTAAAAAAAATCTGTTGTTCTTTGTGACTTTATGTTATTTTCATGCATGATCTATAAGTGCAGCATGCCTTCATGCAAATCAGTTCTGTGTGTATATTAGTTGTATAATAGAACACCTGGCCCTTGTACCTGTAAAGGTGTACTTCGTCCCCTTCCCCAACAGAAGCCCCATTTACAAAAATAGTCACATATAATAAACAACATATGAATAAAAATAAGATGAATCCACCAACACAGATTTTGTAAAAATATGACGTATGTGGCAGTTGAAATGCAAACAGTGGATACAGTTACCGTATTGTTTTATGCTAAACACACAAATACTTGGTTTGCACCCCTTTAACTGGTCCCTACAGTCTGAGTAGCCATTTTTTCTCTCCTCTTCAGCAGTGTCAGCTGGTAGTGAGAACAGTAACCTCCTGTCAAGGTTGTTTCCCCATATCACAGTCACAGTCACTGACGAGGGGTCACTGTCTTTTAATAGGCACTGACCTTTAATGTACAGTATATTTGTAAAAATTGTCAGTTTGGCATAGACCTCCAGCAGGAGTCCAGTTGACACAAACACATGATCCTTACAGGTTATGAACTATTTTGCACATAGATGATTTTGCTTGCTATTTGCTTTTATTTCTGAACATCCTTATCTTCCTTTTCACGCTTTTCTTTGACTGGCCTTGTTACACGGTCATAAGAAGGTGGACAAACTGCTGTTGATGCAGTTATATCGGTTTTCTCTGTAAATGAGTTTTCATTTAACTTGTCAATAAGGATTTCATCTTTCATACCCTGACCAGTCCCTCCTTCGGTTTTGTTTTTGTTGTAGATAAAGGAAGCTTGTTTTACTGTTCGTTTTAAAAGGTGACGTCTATAAGCCCGTTGAATAATGACAGCAGATACCTCCTCCTGTTTTCGTTTTAACGTGGTTGTAATTGGTTCGTAGGAAGCTTTTGAAGGATTAGATGCCATAAACCGATCTTCCATCTGTATTCTGAGGGCGTCCATCTCCCCACTTTCCCCCAAAACACGCTTTGTGAAAGCAAACAAGATGTCAAGGCAGTGAATTCTGTCCCCGCTTACCATGGGCAGATCCATTGCAATAAGCTGGACTTTGTTTGGTTTGGGTAGATGAAGAGGAGGCTCAAGTGCTGCTGCAAAATCAGACAATTTCTCAAATTCCATGAATTGTGTTGCATCGGGATCAAACTTCTCCCAGACTTCATAGAACATCTCAAAGTCATCCTCACTCAAGGGCTCAGCACTTTCTTCAGTGGCAACACTGAAGTTCTCCAAAATCACAGCAATGTACATGTTCACCACTACCAGAAATGATATGATAATGTAGCTGACAAAGAAGAAAATCCCAACGGAAGGGTTGCCGCAGTCGCCTTTCACGGAGCTCCCCGGATGAGCTTTGTTGGGGTCACAGTCTGGCTCCCCACTGTTAAGAATTGGGGCTAGCAAACCATCCCAGCCAGCAGATGTGGTAATTTGAAATAGGCAGATCATGCTGTTGCCAAACGTTTCAAAGTTGAACATGTCATCAATCCCAGCTTCCCTCTTAACATAGGCAAAGTTGGACATGCCAAATATCGCATAGATAAACATGACCAGGAACAGCAGCAGACCAATGTTGAACAAAGCAGGAAGAGACATCATCAAAGCAAAAAGCAGAGTGCGGATTCCTTTAGCGCCTTTAATGAGACGCAGGATTCGACCGATTCTGGAGTCGGATGAGACTCTGAATAGTGTGGGGGACACAAAATACTTTTCAATCATCTCAGCTAAAAACATACCTAAAACAGAAAAAAATAAAACCAAGATACATTACCACTTAATCTCCATATCATAGTAGAAATTTAGAAAAATAGTTTTAAAATTGGTGGTTCTACGTAGCAATTAAAGCAATTCTGTAGGTTCCACTTGTATAATTTCTGTTATACCAGTTATACTTAATATTTGCAGGTGCAATATATTTTGAGTGATTATAACAGTTTTGATGGTTGGATTGGGTAAATTATTAGATAAAATGAAAAGTTACATGACTTAGTTGTAAACCTTGCAATGGCAAAAGCCAACCATATAGCTGTATTTGAGTAAAAGTTCACCTTATATTCATTTTACCCTCTTTTTAGTTTAATAAACAAGACTTACCTACTATTGAGAGAATGACAACTACAAAATCAAAAATGTTCCAGCCTAGAGTGAAATAGTAATGGCGAAGTGAAATTAATTTCAGGACACATTCTCCAGTGAAAAGGACAATGAACACCAGGTTTATCCAGTATAAAATATTTTCCATTTCTTTACTCTGGTCATCAGTTTCTACCATCATGGTAACCATGTTAAGACAAATAAGAATCATGATGCTGATGTCAAATACTTGCTGCGTCACAAAATCAAAAACCATGCCTTGGAATTTGTTCTGAGAAGAAAAGAAAAAAAGAAACTTCCAATACAAACTGTAATTGTTTTTCTTTTCCTGTTAGAAGAAAGTAGAAAAATACATGCAGTAAGGGCTATGAGACTTCAATAAAAATGTAAATAGTGATCTTAAGAAGAGTAGTCAAATTAAAGTGAATACAACAGCTTAGTTCAGCCTCCTTTGTTTGTATATTCATACATAAAATGGTTGCAAGGGAAAAATAATTTTTTTAACTGTGTTTTCATTTTCCATTTTTGCTGACTGATACACTAGTTAATGATAATTTTCATATGGGCATATTTCTGCTCTCTATATATCAGTAAAAACTGAGCTGTTTCTAAATAGCTATTGGTCTGCTGTATAGAAATAATTTTACCCCTGGTCTTGGTATAGGTTTTTGTGGTTTTTTGGATCCCAGCTTTTTCATTGCATTGTAGTATTTCTTCTGCTCTTCTGTCATAAATATGTCTTGACCTCCAAAGTAAAAACATGAAATCAAAACTGGTTATAATCACATTTATATGCAGTGTTGAAAAAACTCTTAGAGAGAAATGTGATTTATTTATTTATTTCATGAAAATCAAGAAGACTGAATTGGGAAAAATCTCTTAGCTATCAAATGCAGCTGTCTGTAATCTAAGCATTTAGTCGAGAAGTTGTCTGGACATCCAGTACTGCATCTCACAAAAAACAGTAATGCAGCATTTTTCTACAGTTATTTTCCTTGAACCCCAAGAAATCCTTTTCAGTACCTCTTTTATAGGAAGAGATACAGTAAACAGCATCTGAGATAAGCTGAAATAGTCTGGGCTGCTCAGTACTGTCACTTCTGAACTGTGATTTTAGTGAAAAAAAGGAAGCAAAGTCAGGTTTTCAGTACATGAATGAGTTAGTGCTTTAGGTATCTCTAGTTTAGCAATCACAACATTAGCATTGGGACTCAAAGTCTTCAAGGTTTTTGAGAAGATGGATTATCAGACTTTGGAGAAACTGAGCTGAAGATTGAAGCACTCTTGATACTGTTAACAGCAAAATGATCTCTTTTAAGTCTTTTATCTTGATTAGCTTCTATGTTCAATGAAGTTCTGATTAGCAAAAGCCAGAACTGGCCTTTGGGGTCTGACAGTGAAGATACAGAGAGAATTATGGGTCTTTCATGGCAACCTAACCAAAATCCACTGCCCATAGTAACTTTCTTGTAGAGGCAGCTTGAATGAAAACCCATCAGACTCTACATACCTCTTGAAGTAAATTTTTCCTGGATAAAAGATACTTGCAGACATCTAATTCCAGGAATGTCTATGAACACATAGGACTGGATGCAGCCCTTTTGTGGGTGAGTGTTTGGGAAGCTTGAAGACATGGGAATGCATGCACCGTACACTGGACAGGCTCCCTAACCATATACCTCTAGGCCTCTAGCATGTACAGCTTCCAAAAATCTTACTTAGCATCTCTCATTAGTAACATAAACCCAAAGAAAGTGAAGTCCAGTAAAGTAAAACTAAACTAGTAATTCATAGCTGCTTTTGTCCTTTAGCTTTCATTACCTTATCTATTTACAGAAAATAATTTTAAAGATGAGCATCTGATACCAGTGAGATTATTTACATCTGCACTATGAAACAATAAAAAAAGGCCCTGAGATAGTTACAAACCACTCCTGTTCTGTATAGTTTCAGATCGTTCAGTGCCACAAAATAGAACTTGAATTCTTGGGATCATTAAAAGAGCATCTGTAGTAGTGTGATGAAATAATGCTTTATTTTTCATAACCAAGTAGCTATTTTTTTTGTGCTGATAGAATAATTACAAATCAAGAAGAAAAAAAATCAAGAAATTATGAGTGCTTTAATGCAGAGGCCTAAATCAGGGGTTTGATCATGTAAGGAGATTTCATGAAGTTTAGGCATGGAAAAGCAGATGACTTGAGGAAGACTAAACTGGACATTGAAAACAGAAGGGTCTGTCCCTTTCACTACAAGTAAATTCTTTTCTGATTAGCAAAAGCCAGAACTGGCCTTTGGGGTCTGACAGTGAAGATACAGAGAGAATTATGGGTCTTTCATGGCAACCTAACCAAAATCCACTGCCCATAGTAACTTTCTTGTAGAGGCAGCTTGAATGAAAACCCATCAGACTCTACATACCTCTTGAAGTAAATTTTTCCTGGATAAAAGATACTTGCAGACATCTAATTCCAGGAATGTCTATGAACACATAGGACTGGATGCAGCCCTTTTGTGGGTGAGTGTTTGGGAAGCTTGAAGACATGGGAATGCATGCACCGTACACTGGACAGGCTCCCTAACCATATACCTCTAGGCCTCTAGCATGTACAGCTTCCAAAAATCTTACTTAGCATCTCTCATTAGTAACATAAACCCAAAGAAAGTGAAGTCCAGTAAAGTAAAACTAAACTAGTAATTCATAGCTGCTTTTGTCCTTTAGCTTTCATTACCTTATCTATTTACAGAAAATAATTTTAAAGATGAGCATCTGATACCAGTGAGATTATTTACATCTGCACTATGAAACAATAAAAAAAGGCCCTGAGATAGTTACAAACCACTCCTGTTCTGTATAGTTTCAGATCGTTCAGTGCCACAAAATAGAACTTGAATTCTTGGGATCATTAAAAGAGCATCTGTAGTAGTGTGATGAAATAATGCTTTATTTTTCATAACCAAGTAGCTATTTTTTTTGTGCTGATAGAATAATTACAAATCAAGAAGAAAAAAAATCAAGAAATTATGAGTGCTTTAATGCAGAGGCCTAAATCAGGGGTTTGATCATGTAAGGAGATTTCATGAAGTTTAGGCATGGAAAAGCAGATGACTTGAGGAAGACTAAACTGGACATTGAAAACAGAAGGGTCTGTCCCTTTCACTACAATGTAAATTCTTACGATGTTAATGCATACTACATCTTGGTAAGATTTTATATCCTAATATACTTCAGCTTTTTCAATTTTGAACAAACCATGGGTGTACATCCCATATATCATGCACCTGCAAAAAAAGCAATATTTTAGAATATATTTAGAAGATAGATGAACAATACTTATCTTCTTTTTTTGCTGATTGAAGTTATCAATAATGACACCAATGAACAGGTTCAGGGTGAAAAAAGACCCAAAAATGATAAAGATGACAAAATACAAATACATGTACAGGTTGTCTTCATACTTAGGTTGCTGTAATACCTAAGAAAAAAGATGTGAAATATAATTCCTAAGATGTCATGTGCAAATTTCAAGTGAACAAGCGGCAACCTTAGGCAAAATGTCCTCAATGTTTTGTGTTTGGAAAATACTCCTGTCACTTATATCAATGTATTTTGTCCATTCCATCTGTTACTGACAGCATCTGGCAGTTTGCATTCAGTTTTCCACAATTCGTTACAGCAGAATCTCATGTTAGTTAATTTAATTTTGTTTCATTCTATTGTATGGATATTAATTGCTTTTGGAAGATATATAAATACACACTTGTTGATAGACAGACCTCAAGAAAAGAAGATAATTTAAAATATTTGCATACTTACCTCTCTTGAGTCAATAGCTGCATACATAATATCCATCCAGCCTTTAAATGTAGCCTGTAAATAGTACACACCTGTTTAAGCATAGAGCTTGAAGACAATTCATATAATTATTTCCAGCAACTGAGTACAGCACCAGGAATAATTAGCATAACATGAGATTTCTAGATAATTTTGTCTCTTGGCTTTCTTCACAGCTGCTCATCGGATACACTGCTGTGTATCCCCCTATTTTGTCTCTATATGAACATTTTAAGCAGTAAGTATAATTAACATTTCTAATTAATTATCACAAATGATAGAATGCAGTATCATTTTAGTGGACTAAATGTTCTTCAAATCATGTTAACTGCAAAGGCTATGTAGAGTTGAGAAATAGCCCTATCTAACTGAGTTGCCACCAAGGAAGACTGATGTGTAGTCCCTCCCTCTCAAATCAGTCAGAAAGGTGGCAACCAAAGGGAACCAAAAATTCGATCAGCTCAGAAAAGGTATTTTCCTATCAATCAGAATTTTGATTTTTCTCTACTTTGAAAGACTTTACCTGATTTAGTAATTCTATTTTCACTTTAAATATATTGTATTGTGTTTTAGAGAGGCTAGATCCCTCAGATATGTTCTGAGATAAACTGGTAAGAGGAGGATGTGTTTTATGTGCATCGAAGATTTAATATGCCTCATAGGTGGCAGCACTTAGTGAACTTTTATAGCTATTTCCTCTACCCAAAATCTGTAAATTTTTATATTTCACAGTGAGGTGTAGCTTGCTTCATGTGAGTGTTCAAAACAGAAAGTAATTTTCTCTGTTGCAGCAATTAGTTCTCTTTGACTAGGCAATATCTCCAAGTAGAAATCACTCAGTTTTTAATCCGGATGTGCCCAGAATAAAACAAAGAAGTGAGATAGTTCTCTGTCATTTAATCCCTGTTATAATTTTGCTAAACAAGGCTGCAGATCATTGGTTCCTTCATATTCCTTGCCATAGAGACCAGTCACAGAAACAAGTCAGGAGTGGAACACTTTTCATCCATGGTTATTGCTGTATCTCCATCATCTTGAGGTTTCATTTCTAGTGGAGGTTTCAAAAAGGCTTTGCTTATGCAGCATACAAAGAAGCTGGCATCATCCTGAAGTGAACTTAAAATGAGAAGGAATTATTTTCTTAAAGGAAAAGAGGTCCCTTATGCTTTTGAAACAGTGGAATACTAAAAAGAGCATGATTATCCTGAGATGCAAATCCAGTATGCAACAACTTTCACATCTTGGGGCCAACACAGAAAATACGAAGTTCAGGCAACTTACAGTATGATGGTGAAATCAAAGTGTAGTATCAGAGGACCAATAAATCAACAATAAATCTGAAACAAGTAGAAGTCTCAGCTGAAGAATTTAAAGTCCTTGTGGAATATTTGGACGGCAAGGGATTAGGAGAGGTAGGATCAGCTTTATTTATCTAATTCCTAATATATGTTTAATCTGTTCTCAAAGACTTTTAATGATGGACACTCCACAACCTCATAAAAAATATTTATTCCGGCACTTGTCTTTATTGTTTCCTAATATAGAAATCCTTCTGTTGCCATTTAAGACTGTCACTTGTCATAATCGTTACATATCTGGAGAACAGAGTACTAATCATCCTCTGTGCAGCACCTTTTACTTATTTGCAAACTGATTGTTGCTGCCTTTCCTCTTTAGGCTGTGATCACTGTTCCTTCAGTCTTTCCATGTAGATGTTTTCCAGAACTCTGATCATTCTCATTATTTTCCTCTGAGCTCTCTTCCACTAGTTCATCTCTTGAAATGGTAACCAAAACTTGACTCAGTATTTCAGCTGAGGTCTTACAAGGTCTAAATAGGGCAGGATGATTGCTTCACGTCTTACAGGCACTACTTTTGTTTCTGTCTTGGTACATTATTTGCATTTTTTGGAATGTCATAACTTAGATTGAAATCAGCACTTCAACCTGAAACACTAAATACAAATAATGGGCATACTTTTACATCAGAAAGATGATGCAAATGATGGAGTGGCTCTTCTGCAAAGTGTGTGCTGTTACCTCAGATTCAGACACATGATGATCCTTGCATATCATTCTCCAGGCAAAGTGGAATTAGTGTTTTTTGTAAATTTATTGGTGTAGCCTAGACCAACTAGAGTGAATGGAAAAAATTAGACTAATTTTAAAATATTAAACTTCACCGTCATCAGTAAAGTACTCCATTATAAACAGGCAGTACCTTTCAGCTAGTGCTAGGAAAAAGATCTGAAGAACTGAGCTGTTATATGCTTATCATTATTATTATTATTATTATTATTATTATTATTAAAAAGGCAGCTTGAAAAGAGTGTGGGGGTGGAAAAATACAAATATAACATATTACTATCTTGCAGTTCAAAATATCTAAATAAAAATGTGCATTTTCCACAATGTCTTTCACAAAACCATGAGATATTACCATTATTGAAGAAATTACAAAAAAAACAATCCCAAAACCTAATTAAAATTAAGTAATTTTAATAATAAAATATGCTCCCTCATGATATTATTTATTTTATTCTAAATCCCTCCTGATAATCAGTAGGAATCAGTGAATATAATCATCATTATGCAAAACCATTTACACTAGTTGAGAACTTAGCTGTGAGAAAACGGATTCTTAATTCCCAAAGCAGAAGCATCAGATCAGTAGGAGAACTTGTGATTTTTAAATATGTTGCCTGAACAATAGCAAATAATGGAACTGGAGGTTCAGTTCAAGGCATCACATTTAGTGAAAGAGTGTTATTTCTTCTGCATTGAGTAGAAGCTTAGGCCTGCTTATGTTAGGCTTAAATTTATCTGCGACACATTTTCTTTAACAGAAATAAGGTATTATTTGGGCATTTGTGCATACTGAAAAGAAAATAACACAGAAATATGACTAAGAGATCAAATTCTTAGTTTCCTTTTTGTATATTCAAATATAAAAATATATTGTATATTCTCAGTGACACTAAATCAGGAGTAATTCATCGATTTCAAAGATTACAGCAGTGTAACTGAAATCAGCATCTGTTCCAAATGTTTTTTTTCCCCAAGGAAATTTGAAAGACATATATTCAAATGCAGATTCAAATGTAGTTAGAAAAAACAACAAAACAAAAATCCCCCAATCTACTTTACTATTGTTAAAAGTACGTAGACTTTTTTCCCTGATGAATAATTTCTAATGAATTTATAAGTAACACTGGAGTTTCACCACTCCATTTCTTTACCAGAAATAACTGCCAGGAAGATTCACATTCCCTTTTGGAGATACAATAGCATCTTGTTTTTAAAATACTAATCTGCTGGAACTTTGAAGCTATCCTAATCTTATAGCCTGAGAATTCAGCTTCTGATTTTTTTATCCTACACTTAACAAGATGTATTTTCTTACTTGTATTAGTAACAGCAGAATAATATAACATTGTGCTTTAAGACGCACTGGTTTGCCACATTTTATCCTGGTAAGCAGGATATATGCTTACCAGCAGGATAAAAGCAGGCCTCCAGGAGATCTACTTACCAAAGAATCCAAACACTAGGTTCAAGTTAAAAAGGCATAAGGCCATAAAATTATCAGGGCAGATGCCACGTCTCTTTGTGTACACCAACCTCTTCCTCTTCACTCATTGATGCATGAAAATTGTGAAAGGAATTTCTCCAGCAGATCTGTCTCTGCTTTGACGCTTTTCTTTAGGGACAGAGAAATACTCAAACAAGTTCAGACCAAGAAATGAAAAAAAGAAGTTTGCAGATCCACATAGACCAACATGAGCTATGCTGGATCATAGAAGAAAAAAATTCTTATAGAGAGAATGTGTACTTTTATGACCGATGGCATGAATATTTACACTCCAAATTATGTAAGAATTTTGGAAAATAGTCTCTGATCAACAAAGTCTATAAAACTTGGTTATATCAATGGCACATATTGTTAGCCTGTATTTTTTGGGCAGAAAGAATAATAACATTGATATCAATACTAAAGCTTTTCCACACACACCTCTCCCCCAAAAGAAAAAAAATACAATATGCAAACCAAAAATTAGTTTATGTGCTTTTCTTAGGTCCCTCATTCCAGAAATTCATTCCCCATCACCACCAAGGAAACTCAAGAAAGAGCTTCTCAGAGAGTTCTTTTTGCCTAAAAAAGCCACTGCCACATATTTCCAATCTATTTTTTGAGCCTAGAATATTTTTTCTGAAATTATCCCAATTCTTTTGAGTATTTCTGTGCGAAATATCTATGTTTGTTTTATATATTACTCTTAAAAAAGAGGGTATTTTTCTGTGATGAACAGACCCATATACTACCAGAAAAGGCTTTTCATGATTCAAAACAAAAATTGTTCATGGGACTCACTTATGTCTTTCCCAGAATAATAAGGTCCTCAGTGCCAGGGTCTGGAGTTCTTTTGGCTTGTTTTCATTTGGATTTTTTTGGCATGAAAATGGTACTACTTCCAGTAGTATTCACTCCAGATAGAAAACCTCAGTGATGCAGAAAATAAAGATTTATGTTGTATTACCTATAACCCAGAAAAACTGAAGGGATTTACAGTATTCTTCTTTGATTGGCTCAAAGGGCATGAGTCAGAGGGTAGAATGGAGAATAGAAATAATACTGGATTGTAAAAGGCAGCTTTCTGTAGTTAGTTTCTAGCTTCCTGAAAAAGGGACCTTGTATCTATAATTCATGCATTGATACTTATCACTGAGTTTGTCATTAGAAAAATGACACTGACCTCTATGGGGTTATTTTCTCAGATCCATCACAACCTAAACAAAAGTCTGTGCCTGAAGTTGTTAAGGTGGAGAACCAAATGACTTCAGTAGACTTTTCAACTAATCATTAAGATGTTAAAAAAAGGCCATTAATGTTCACACTGGGTGCACAGAAAGCATATCTGCTTGCAACCACGATTTTTGATTCTGATTTTTCAGGCTTAATACCTTATTTTGGGCCAAATACTCAAGTTTCAATAGCTTTATCTTTGTTTCTGACATAGTAATGGATACCTCTAATTAATTCTTAGTATTTACTCATCTTTACTATTACTACAAGCTGATTAGGAAGGGTAGGGAAATCTAGGGTTGTGACATACCTATTCACTTCTCATGTTTCTTCTGAACACGATGGCTTTAGAATCCTGTTCTAGATTCTCATCAGAAGTACTTTATATATCAAATAGAAAATCACCTTATAAATATCTTCTTTGATTGAGAAAGTGATGTAAGATCTCAAACATTTATGAATTGTGGCCTTTCTTGTGTTCTTGAAGGTGAAAAAACCATAGATTCTGCATATTTTAAAGCATTAGCTGAAAATCAAGCTGATACTTTGCTTTCTCTGCCCTAGGGCTTTTATCATTGCATAACTGCAAAACCACTACTAGCGGCTTACTTACCAAACCCTAAAAGATGCAGGGCCAAGTGTCTGTTTTGTGGAATGACAGAAGTGCCCCATTTTTTTCTGGTATGTGAAACAAAAAATATTTTCATGCTTTTACAAGCATTTTAGTAATACAGAAAAAATAAGTGGTATTGTCACTGACATTCTACTCACACAAAAAAAATCCACCCATTAGGCAAGCCTTTGATAGCGGTGCAAAATCTTTATATTGTAGATACTGCAAAAACATCTGGTTTGTCCTCCCATGAGAGCTAGGTCCCTCTGTGGTAGGTCTAGATTAATTTTTTCTTTGGAAGCATGGGAACAATTGGCAAATTTCTCCCAATTTGCCTCCCAGAACAATCCACGAATTTAAGAATCTAAGTCTTCATGTAAGAAATATTTGTTGCTTTTCAATGAAGAGAAGATGGAATAAGCTATGCATAGCCAGGACACTGAAATATATACGACTGCAAGTAGCTGAGGGGTGGTGATTGAGGCCACAAAACCAGGAAAAAATGTACCTGGTGTTATCCCTGTCCCAGAATAGACTAGAATACTACTGGAAGAAGAGTTGCAAACCACTTGGAAAGAGTTGTGTTGACGTCTTGTTTCTCCTGAACATGTGTAACAAAGCATTCTGCTGCCCCGACCCCAAGGGGGATTCTAGGCCAATGGATTTCAAAAATAAGACAGAGAAAAGAAATATTTAAAGTCTTTGTATTACAATCCAATTTTGTTATCGAAATAACATAATATTTTCTGCATATATTTTCTTCCTTCTTTTCTTCCCTCAGTTTTTGCTAAATAAACGCCACTAGGTGCTTATGCACAGAAACAGCAGGGAAAATATTTCGTAGATTGTAGTATCTAATCATATTTTTCTTTTCCTATTTCTCTTCCAAATGAGAAATTGCTTCTTAGATCACATAAGTCTGCACTGATGGCAGACACATCACTGAGATGGGATTTCCTACCTGGAATTCTTCTCTGTGACTCAGTCACACCAATGCAGATTTTTGTTTTTCAGCAACAGTAAAACTTAAAGTATTCAGATAGCTGAATACCATTCCTAGGTACTTCTAGAAACTTTTAAAGTTAGAAGGGGTTGGAGGACTAAGGGAGCTATAAATAGGAAGAATAGCACTTGTTCTGTCAGACGTCCTAAAAATTCTTTATTCATCTTAGTAGGCTCTACTTGCTGCTTACTATGAAAAAAGTAATCAATTATCAATGCAGCGGTGTTACTAAGTCACAGATAAAAATCATCAGGTAAATATGTTTTCTGTCTTTGTTGCTAGAATTGCTTTGCACTATGACGTATAAACAGTAAGAGGTATATAAAGAGTGAGCACTTACTACTTGAAGTAAAGAAAGATACCCAAATCCTACATTATCAAAGTTTACTTTCACGTTTTTCCATCGGGCACTTTGATTGTTTTTTATGAGTTCCTCGCACTGACTAAAATTGTTGATTTGGTCGACTTCAAACCTTTCATCAGTTGTGGTGTTAACACAGTAGTAGAACTTCCCAGCAAACAGATTTACTCCCATGATGCTGAAAATTAGCCAGAATATAAGACAAACGAGAAGCACGTTCATGATGGATGGAATTGCTCCTAAAAGGGCATTCACAACCACCTAGTACACAAATACAGGGGGAAAAAAGAAAAGAGTGTAAGAATATTTACAGCAATAAAGGTTTGTATACTGTTTTACCAATGCTTAATAAATGCTTGTTCGGAAACTAATACTATAAATGTTAAAGCAGTACATTAATAACTGTAGCATTGCACTGTTCTTTTAAATACTTAACATTAGAACATGTGACGAAAGGAAAATAAGTGAAAAAATAAAAATAATTAAAAGAAAAACAAAAGAGAAGACCTGGTGGTAGTTAGATGAAGCCTGACACTCATGTGTTCTATATAAAAAAGACAAACGTGTTAAATATAAATACAGACATACTAAAATTCTGAAAATGCATCAAATTATAGCTTAAAAATGTTTAAAGAAAAATGGCGGCCTGTAGATTTGATCAACATAGCTTTGAAATTTATGCTGAAAACACAAATGCCATGAATCTAGAAACTAAGCTCTACATTAAAAGGATTATGCAGGAATTAAATACATATCTTTATTGCCTTATTGTTCCATGCAAGATTATAACAAAGATTAATTTCTTTGTATAGAAAAGCAAGACAGTTTTGCAATATGTGTCTACTTGAATCAACAAAATTTATTTCAAGCTCCAGTCTTATTGTTTCATGTATTGAGTTTAAGTCAGTAATACCCTTCATTTATCTAAAGAAGGACGTATCTCAAGGACATATTTAGGGGGTTTGATTTTGAATTTTAAATTACTTTTGGCCAGTTGTTGTCTCAGCCCCTTGCAGGCAAGATGTCAATAATTACTTATGTAGATAAAAAGTCTATTTTTCTGATATATACAGTAACTAATCACATGTGTCTGTCAGATCTATCAAAACTTCTGTGGTATTTGTTTGGTTAATAGCTGAGCAATCATTCCTACTTAATTATCCAATACCAGATCTCATTTACAAGTTATATTTTATTTTAAATTTTACTTTTTTTCTCTCTAAAACTTTTAGGACCTTGTTGGAAAGTAAAATAAAATATATAGTAGGGCTCTGATTCTCAGTAATCCAATTCCTGCAGCAAAACAGGAAAGGATTGGCATGGATACTTGGGGTGTATTAAAGTGTCTTAGTCCATCTTTGTTCCCTGCTTTCTGCAACATAGAGGGATCTTCCCCACTACGAACATAAGTCTGAGCAAGCTCAGAACTGCTCAGTCTTACTACCTGTATTTCACAGCCTCTTGAAGGCCTTTGGAAGTGGAGTGTTGTGGTTGTGTTACTCGTCACCCAGCACCCTTCTCCTCCCAAATGTTATGGCCAGGAAATAGGACCTGTTTAGAAATCTTAGGTAGAAATGTTATTTTCAGGGCATATTTTCTTCTCATTTTAAGGGCCTCCTCCATTGCCAGACAGTAGAAATGGGACCTTTCTGTAACTGAGAATTATCCCCATCTTTTATAAAACCATGAATTTTTTAAAATTTAGCTTTTCTTGGCAGCATCTATTTTTGGTGATAACTTTAAAGGAAGCATGCTTGCTTCTTGAGGCTTCTATTATAGAAAATGTGAAGTATCTACGTGATGTATGCATAAGCTAGCCATTTAAAAAAAAATTTTAAAGGCTAACAAGGTCCCAGTAATATTCTGAACATAAGAAATCATTTTCAAAGGAGTGAGGGAAATGTTTTTTTACTGTCCTGTGGGGAGAAGAAATCTGTTGCTACTTAGCTTGGTGGAACTGAGAACAACATAAAAATTAGGAATGCAATGATTCTGGAATTTATTCCAAGTCTGACCTGATCTATGACACTGTATTATGCTATTGCTACTTTGAAATTCTAGGCCAGCTAGTGCTTGTCTTATCTTTTTTTTTTTTCCTTCACCCATAAAAATGTTCTGGATGCGTTATACTGATTGAATTCCTCTGTTTAATCTTGGTGAAAAACCTGAAAATAAAGATGTCAAGAAAGAAAGATGGGGATTTAGTCCTGCAACTTAAACAAATTAAGGTTACCTGTGCTCACACGAAGAATGGTTTTGTATGAATTGAGCGCCTGTAGCAGTTACCTTTTTAACAACCCTGAGATCCGTTGGACCACAGCACAGATCCAGAACAGGCAGCAGAATACTAACAGCTACAGTAATTGTTACAACAATTATGAATAGATAATAGTTGTAGAAAGAAAGATTTCTACAAAATGCCATCAGTGTGTCTCGCATCTTCAGATGAACAGGTAATGTAGTCTCGCCACTGAGACTGCCAAAAGATCAGCCACATCTTCTTGAATAAGAAGTGAACAGCTTCCAGCAACTGTTCCAACAACGGTTCCAACAACTTATTTCATATAGGTCACTGAAAACCCATCAAATGGTAACAATTTTTGGTCACTACTGACCTGGCCTGGATGCGAACTGGTGACCTAGAGATGAAAGGCTCTGTATCCTATTACCAACCCCTTGAGCTATCCAGTCCCCCTGGAAGGTTTTTTAAGAAAAGAAGAAAAGAAAATTAAAACTTTTAGAAGTTGTTTTCTGTTTGCGTTTTGTTTTTGTTTGATTTTTGACTTCTTTTTCCCCACCAGTGTTGAGCCTTCACCCTATCATATTTATAATGTAAAACTGCATTTTTACATGCTGGTCAGATGCTCGGCTGACTGTAAAGTCCACCTTAAGAAGAAGTCTTTAATTTCTTCAACATGTACAGTTGGAGGCAATTGCTTTATCAGTGTTTTTTCCGTTTACTTTTTTGGTATTTGCTTTGGGAATAGCTGAGGTATATCAGGACAACCAGGACATTAGCTTACACAATATATATCCAAGATAACACCCATACATACACACATGACACCTACGCACATAAGTTACAGCAAATGGACAGAAAAAAGTGAGAACCTATTGAAAAATGAACTGAATGCAGAAAAGAGATCAATTAGCATTTCTTAATGAGTTAAAAATTTAGCAAATAAAAATTGTCAATCTCATCTTATTGAAAAGAGTCTGTAGTGGGTTAAAAGAATGTTGGCAACTACAGCTCTTATTTTTGCTCATTCTTCAAATCTAGATCAGATGTATGTGATTCTAAATGTATTTTTTATTTTAAAAGTGGCTTTTCTTTTGCGCCTGTTTTCTGTTCTTCCTTAATACAGAATATAATGCAAATAAATTGGAAAAAGGTGCTTGCAGACTTGTTTGTTTAAATTACCTATGCATTTTCTCAAGGCTGGGATGTTGTTGGTCAGGCTGACTCCAGTAAGCAAGCTGCAAAAGCCCAAGCTGATTCTGCTTGTTCACCTTCCTATAGCTTCAGGTAGGTGGAATAGCAATAAGTACAAGTGAGAAGCAAAACCTGACACCTACAAAGACAAATGGGCTCTGGACGATTTTACATCTCAGTTGATATTCATCCAGGAAAAAAAAAACATCGTTGTGGGAAACCATGTCTCCTCTAGAAGAAAGCAGTATTTCATATATACACACACTTTTTTCATGTTTACATTTTCATAACATTTATCTTCCAACATAAGATATATACATAAAAGAATTACTGCAATGCTAATTGTCTGTCTTATCTTCTGGCTGATATGACATTATGTCAATACAAATTAGCAGTCCAGTTGTTTTTTGTTGTTGCTGTTTGTATCTTTTTTTGGACAACTGTCCAAAGAAGACAGCAAAATATAACTGCAAAAAAAAATCAGTTTTGCTACCAGAGGTGTGCATATGTATAGAATGAGGATTGTGCAAAATACCAGCTTATCCCTGCTGTATGAGTAGAATATAAGGAAGCTTTACTAGATTCAGCCTTGCTGTAGGACACATGTCTGAAACACATAGTGAGATATAAATGTATTATAGTTCCTACAGCAAAATAGCTTCAATAGATCCTGGCACCTCAGCAGCCACAGGCTTTCCAGGAATTCCTACATTGGACCTGACTAATGGATATATCAGGGCCTCCTGAAATCTGTAAACAAACCAGGAACAATCTTCAATAGTACTTATCCATTTTTTTCTGTAACATTTGCAGCTTCTGTGAAGACGTTCCAAACTCTGTCCCTGGTGCAAATGAGGAGGAAGTTACTATCTTTGGGATGGAGAGGCAGATTATAGGATTATGTCTGGAATGTTCTTCCTACTTAAAATGACAAAGTAAAGTACTTTATTTGCCTCCAATTTGGAAATTGTCAACTTCATAATTTTAGGCTTAAACAAGAAAAGTTTCCTAAAGATTTAATGTGCCCCATCTCGTATCAGATTCCTTTGAAAGAGTCCATAAAAGGCTACAGAGGTTATTTAACTGTTACCTCATATTTTTTCTGCATGTACATTCTCACGTAAGATTCACATACACAAGCACAGAGAGCCAAATAACTTTTACTTCACCAGGACCTTTATGGATGAAATCAAACCTTATCTTCTATGCATGCTATACGGCCCTAACAAGCATAAGACATGTTCCTCCTGTACTCAATACCTTGATAGCTGGGAAAGCCTGAGAAAGCCTTCAGGAACTCCAAGGGAGAGGAACAAATTGTGGGCATCCATTAAATGTTTAAACGTTTACATACGTCCAAAAAAATTAATAGTTTCTTTAAGTGACTATCTGTATAGTCACACAGTCATAGACTTCAGATGGTGCTTGTTACAAAAAGCCATTCATCTCTCTCTTAGCAGTACAAAGATTGAAGAGCCAGTTGTTCAAAGACAGCAGCATGCAGAGGGAGTTTGACAATAGCATACGTAGCATAAGCCACGTTAGAGCAAAATAGGAAAACTCATTCCTGACTCAAATGAAACACTGACACTGCCTTGGGCAGGATTTGACAGTAAGCTATGAGTATTGCCTTGTCTTGAACAAGTATGAGGTAAGAACATCTGCCATAAGATCATGAATCTCCCCTGCTCAGCTGGCCAAAGTCCAGATGTACACAAAGCTGCCAGGGAGAGCATTTGCACTGAAAGATGAAGAAGGGAGCAAATAGCCATTGGTTTAGATTCTTGGTCCACCACAGAGGTAAGATTGCTGGGATGAGCAGGTAGGTATGGCATGAGCGGACAGGAATGGCGGCTCACGTGACATACATGATCTGAGTTTAGCATGTTCTCATAGTGAAGGACTTTGAGGACATCACACAAGGAAGGCTAGAAGATGCTGAAACCACACTGACTTGACCAGGTGGTGGGTATCAGGTAACAGACAGGTGTATTCTCTCTTAAACTGTGGAGGGGTTGAGGCAAGGGAGGAGAAGACATAAGGAATACAGTAACTTTCCCAGTCAGGGGATCAAAAGAGCATCTGAGGGAGACCATGAAGAAAGCCCATACCTGAATCAAAAAGATTAGCACTATCTGATAGTCCAAGGCAAGGAATCATTGGAACAAACCTCTGTCTTGAGAATTATCATCCCTTGCTCTTTGCATTCATGAATCAACAGCTATAAGAGAACCAGTGCATCAGCTGATTTGTTTGTATTATGGCACCATAAGCATACCACTGGACCTTCACAGGCCAAGCACCAACACAGTGAGATCAGCTGTCCAGCAGCTTGAATTCAGTGTATGGCTCTCCTTCATGTACTTTTAACTGATAGCTTTTCCACTATCACTGGATCCTCTTATCATATGTATACTATGCATTTTCTAGTTTACCCATCATGAAGCATGGGCACATGTTCCTATCAGACAAGTCAGAAATACGTAATAGGAACTTCTCTATACGGAGATAATGGTGTTTTCCAAAGACTGGTGCTTACAAAAATAAACAGATGCTCATAAGGTTACATGCAATCAAAAAATTTGTTATGCAAACCAAATTTAAGAGAGATATGCACCCATTCTGCTCTTTTATGTCCATGTGATAGGAAGGAAGACCCCTGCATCAAAGAAGTAAAAAAAAAAAAAAAAAAGAAACCAAACCCAAGCCCCACAAACCCCTGGATTTTGCTAATTGCACAGCAAACCCAAATCCAAAATATCAATTGCCCTGTTGACAAACCCTTTTGAAAGGTAATTAGAAATGCAAAGGTAGGTAGTATAGAGCAAAAGGTTCCCAAGAATTCTTTAAAGTACCTTCCCCCAAAATACTTGAATGGCTCCTCAGTTCCCAGGGATGAAATTAATCTCATAATCGTATCTATGAAGAATGGGGAAATTGCAGAGTATCTCTTAGTAAACTTTTCACACTTTGGGGATCATCGGTGGCTTCAAATTTATGAGATGGCAGTTTCTGGCATTTCACTACTAAAATTGTATACATAAAGATAATCTGGAACCTTGTAGATATGCAGTGTGATGTAAAACACAGCGCTAGAATTCTAGATGAGAAATACCTTAAGAAACGTGCAATTCCTTCAATTTTCTCATTTGGTTTGTCAGGTAAAAAGAGGAAATGCGTGGACCTGCAGGGTAATCAGTGGTGATAAAGTCTTAATCAACAAACAAAATCAACAGAAAAAAATCTCAGCAAACATACAATTTTCATCAATTATGAGATCATCCACCAGTGCAGTGATGAAGTTTGCTACTATCGAGGTTTGTGCAAAGATTAATAAGGGTGAAGGTGAGCTTAAACATTTAAGTAATTCAGATTAGAATTGTGAAATCCTTAAAATAATTCAGTTGGAAGATGTCCAGTTGATGATAACTATTTGAGTTCATTTTCATCGTGAGAGCATCTTGTGACAGGCAGCACTGATAGCAATGTGCTATCCCTAAGTATAAACAGTCTCTAACAAAATAGGCCTAATTCTTTCTCATAGGCAGAGGTTTTTAACTGGGTAGGAGATGGGTTTGAACTTGTGAAACAGTGAATTATAGCTGTTAAAATCAAGTCAAGATTTCTGCTGATATTTTACTCCAAATATGATGATTTATACATAAGTATACACATGCATGCACAAGAAAACATTTTTTTCCCCTTTTTAAACCTAACATCTACCATCTAAAAATCAAACCTTGTGTAATCCCTTTTCATCCCAAACATTTAGAACAAGTTATAAAGTTGAAGGGACTGGCACTTGAATGGCAAAACAGGGATTTCATCTGAATTTCTACTGTCTTAGAATTCCCCAAAGCCTGAAAATTCAAAGTACTATTTTCTTACTCAGTAAACTCGACACTTGGGAGCAACTTGTTTTCCTAAAATAAAAAAAAAAAAAGAAAAAAAATAATTGAGAAATAATTTCTCAATAATCACTGATTTTTTCAAGGTATAGTATTCATGTAATGTAAACATCTTGTACCAGTAGTGTAGTACACACTCTGTTTGTGTTTACAGTCCCTGCTGGAAAGCAGGGACCATTTTGTTTCTGCAATGTCATGTGAAAGCAGCACCCTCACTCCTGTTGTCCCTTCCCGCATGCGACCTGCGAGTGTTTGTAAGGTGGCAGGGGGCCCAGCGTGACAAAAGTGGTTGGGGCAGTCCCTTTGTTCTGACCAAATAATAATAAAAATGCTGTAATAATGGCTTCCTGTTCTCCCCGGTACTACAAAACAGATGATAAAAACTGCCTTTCTCTCAAGTTAGAGGAGCCACTTCTATAAGCCATAACACAGCAGAGTGTCAGTGGGATTGGAGGAAATGGCTATGGGGCTTAAATTAGGAGAAGCTACATCAGTTGGAAATGTTCCTCTCACAAAGGCAACGGAGGTACCCGACCTGTGGGCCAGCAGACAGACTACAAACACTGCCCAGTGCAGAGGATTAAGACTGATCCTCAGTGGAGGCTTTGGGACCTTTGCTGCAGTTGCTTAGTGTGAGGTTTGGAGGTGCCCATGAAGGAAGATAACTGATGATGCAGTACAGGAAAAATATTCCCACACAAGATACCCTGTCTCGTCTGAGTGTATCCATGGAGTTTGATGGAAGAGGGATGTCATGTATGGATGCCTAAGGATGAAAAGTTCTTTATGTTGAAGGGATGAAGTATATGTACATTCTCACAGCAGTAATGTAGATGAGAACTTTTATTCGAAGATAATAAAGAAAATTTATCACATTTTTCCAACGTTTATATCAGGTAGTAGAACATATCTGACAATGCAACCTAGCAGATGAGGACAGAATGGGGGAGGGAGAAAGGGAGAGGAGGAAGAGAGAGAGAGAAAGAGATTGCGATAATTCTTTTACTTGCCAATACGTACTTTAACAAGACACCTCAAAACTACATATTTTCTCACTGAGTAGCTTGGAAGGGGTCCATTGGGAAGAAGCATGCTGCATATGCTTGATGATCAGCTATGAACTGGCTTTAGAGACAACAGAGGATGAGAATTAAATATTTCTGTGAGAGAAAGTGCAACCTACTTGACATGATCCAAATAATGATTCTAGGGAGGAACTATGGTGAATCTAAAAATGTAGATTCATCCGAGTTATTCAAACCTTCTGATTTTCAATTATTACTCCTCTCTATTTTATCTTAATGGACTTCTTGTGAGAAACTCTTATAACTTTGTCCCACAAACAGAAATCAGGGTGGTGCACCATGTTTGTATGAATGTGTGATCTATAATCCACTAATTATGTTCCACTGTTCCAGTAGTTATGTCACTCTAAAAAAAACCCCAACCCAAACAACAACAAAAAACCAAAATCAAATAC
>NW_008794888.1:944189-982239 GCF_000699145.1 Aptenodytes forsteri | reverse complement strand
AGCGAGCGGCTGGGTGGGGCTTAGTTGCTGGCTGGGGTTAAACCGCAACAATCAAATAAGAATTTCCCATAACCCAACTTGTGTCCGTTGCCCCTTGTTATCACTGTGCACATCTGAGAAGAGTCTGGCTTTGTCTTTTCTCTATCCTCCAATCAAAATTAGAGGTATTTTATGGATTTTGCCTTTAAGAAGTGCATAGTAAAGGAACTAGAATATTGCCACCTTTGCTACACAGTTTGCCTTAATGCCATGTACATACATATAATTTATTCTTAACTACATGACCTATGATTATGTAAGCCCAGAATTAAATAACATATAGAAAAATGTTTAGAAAAGTTAGAAATAAAGGAAAAAATAAAACTGAAATCTTATTCTAGCAAACTAATGCTTATCCTTAATTCAGGATCACTACAAAGTAGCAAATAGACAGTATGTAAAAGTAAATTATGATAGTGAGACTAGAATATTATTTAAATCATGAAAAAAAGAAATGCCTTTTGTCAGAGTGTTCGAACTGGCATGAGAAGCACCTCACGTGTGAAACAACTGAAAAAATTTGAGTATTTTTGACAAGATTTATGACAAGGTTTTCAATTTTTGAGTAAAATGAAGACTGTATTAGGAATACAGGGTGAAGATTATTAGAAAACTACCATTTAAAGCAGCAAGTATAAAGAAAAAATTGGATTTAACTGAGAGTATGCAACAAGAAGACAGATGGAATCAGAGAGACCTGACAAGGAGGTACAACTAAATCTTAATCTTGACAGTAATGAAGAAATAAAGTTGAAGCAAGCGATAAAAGATCTCAGAGGAAAAGAAAATCACTCCCTTAACAATTGCAGTCTTTTCTACTTTTCCTTAATTGTTACTATACAAGGGCAGCTGACTGAAGAATGCTTCCGGTATCTTCAAAGAAAACAAAATACTTCCTCAAACACTTAACACAAAAACTATTTTTATAACACTTTGTGCTGGAAAAATTTCATGCGATTGGGTGGTGAGTTTGTATCTTGGAACGCTAGAACTGTTAGCAGGGAGGTTTGACTAGATGATCACAGGAGGTCCCTCCTAACCTCAGTGATTCTGCGGTTCTGTCCTAGCTTTTATCAGAAAATTTAACTTGGTTAAAGTAGCAACAGAAGCATTTCTTATTCACGTAACAGTCTATTAAAACCAAGCTACACTGTTGGAGCAGCTTCGATTCTGTTTCTCACCAGAAATCAAGTATACGACAAAATACTTTTGAAGACAACATAGAAGAAAAGACATAATTTAACATACTGTATGATGAAATACAGTAATTATCTGCCAAGCAATAAATCATATGGCTGCATTTGTTTGAGAAGACCTGGTAAATATTGTAAATACATACAAGCATGAAAACAGAGTAATTATTTTATGTGGGAACAATATCTTCAAATTTCAGCGGATGCAGTGAAAAAAACCCCTTTTTGCTCTTCCTGTTGCAGAAATGAAATGGTATTGACCTTTATGTGTTCTTTAACATTTTTTTTAATTAAAATGTAAACTCTATTATGTATCTCATTCAAATTTCATTAAATTTTGATCCTAAAAGTAAGGATTTTCTTCAAGATACAACAAACACAACTCCGGACAAAAATCGTATCAGTCTTAATTATATAAGAAACTCCTTCAGAAGTTCTCTTCTAATTGTAGAATTACAGTCTAAGAAAAATCTCAAAATACTAAGGTATTTCCTGTATTATTTATGAATATCTATACAGAGAGTCTTCCTACATTGAAGTTTGTAAATTTTTAATTGTCTTTCAGGAGACATAACGCTTCTAATAGACTTTCCTTAAAACTCAAGGTAATGAATAAGATCACAGTCCTCAAAAAATCCTCCAAAGTGCATAATCTTTTCATCAACAAAATATATTCCTCTATATTTAAGAGAAACTTGCAAAAGATAGTGAATACACTTTCTTGAGAGTGAATACATAATTCACTGTGAGATAAGATGCTAAATTTACAGTGAATGCTGTTTATGTTGATACATCATTTACACTGAAGCTATAAAACCCCCTGCACTAATGATACCCTCCTACAGTCAGTGCTTGCAAGGGTTGTAGTCTAAGAACTGGATTTTTCTAAGGATCTGATGATGAATGCAAATGTTTTATATCACTGACATGTCTCCTGCAGGACATTTCTAAAGTCCAAGAAAGATACTACAAAAATAATATTGTTATTGGCATTTTATAAAAATTACAAAAACTAGTTTCCAACACAGGCCAAAGACGACTGAATTCAGATTCCAAGGAAGGATTATATATGTTATATGATGTCTCGTGTCATCTATATACACTTGGAGTGATTTACTTAATGTAAAATATAGGGGTTTATAAATTATGCAAAAATTTAAACTGCAATTATATAAATATCTATAGTTGTGACTATTCAGATCATAGTGTTTTGGTGTGTGCTTAATGTGTTACAAGTAGTTTTCAAAACTTTCTATGGGATATTTTTGAATGTATATAGCTATAAATTGAGTAACAGAGTAAAATACTGATCTTTCCAAAACAGGGCAAAAGCCAGATTCAAATTCTTAAAGAAAACCATTTTTAATGTCAGTTAAAAAAGCATCTAAAAATCTAAAAATAGCTGAGGTACCTTTCCCCTGCAAAAAGGACTCAGATAACTCTAAATAACAATACTGATTTTCTCAAAAGTTTTCATGTTATTTCTGTAACATCAGAAATTTCAAAGGATTATTTCCAAAGATTTAAAGCAATTAAGAAGGGGGTGTAGGGTGAATATATATAATCTACTTTTGCTCCTACTGGGATTCTCAAATGAGATGATTGTCTCTCCTTCTAACCCTAAATACACAACGTAGCGATTAGTCACACTGTAATCATTAAGGGTAGAAAAGGGGGAAATACTGTACCCATAATACTGATAAGGGGAGGAACCAGTGGTCCACCCCATCCAAGCTGAAGAAAGGTTATCCTATATGAAATAGAAATATATAGCCTGTTACTAGTTGTGAATCTGTAATGACAGACACTTGATGTTATGTTTTATAACTCAATCATATGAGAAATGTTTCTTTCCTACTAATGAAGTTTGCGGTACTCTTGAAAATGCCTCATTATCGCTTTCCTGGTAAGGGAATCTAAGGAACAGCCATGGAATTTTAGAGGATATTTAAGACATCAAGTACTCTAATTTAGTTTTACAAGTTATGAAATTGGACTGGAAATTTGAAATACAGTAAATGTTTAAAGCCATCAGCCAGAAATATGCATAAGGCATGCAAAACTGAAAGTGCAAGTGGATTTCAGATTGTTTGCTGCCTTCTACTATTTCTCTAATAAACAAATCAAGCACGGCATGACATGCTTTATTTTGTGAAATTAGACACAAATGCATGCTTTATTGTCACTTAATTCTCTAACTCAGCAAAGCAATGTATACTCAGTATTCTACATGTACAAGTAGCATACCAATTCAGAATTAGCGCAAAAGCATTATATTGCAAGTACTAAAAAGCTAAACAAAAAGCAATGGGTATATTCAAATCTCAGTTTGCAGATACTTCTGCTCAGTACATACGCTAATTGAGATGAGAATATAAACCCTAAGACAGAAATTTAAATTAAATTAAAGCAATTCTTTACTTTGCCTTCCAGCATCTGGGTGGAGTTGGTTTTGAGATTCACTATAGAAAGTATTAAAATTTCTCAGAATTCAGTATACTAGCAGATATTTTAAATGCCTTTTATATGGCAAAATTCACTTCCGTGCTCAAGGCAAACTCAGGCTATGGACCACTTGTACCCTATTTTGGTGCAAGTGATTCATATATCTTATATTCACTTTGGAAAGAGAATTTATCCCATTTATGAAACAGCATAATTACAAAATTAAGTTGTAACTGCAGAGTATAACTGTAGACTTGTAAAAATATAACTTAAAAAGTGAAGTATGTTTCATATTTAGGGATAACAGAATAGTTATTAATATTTACTATGTAAAATGCTGTATTCTTCCAAGTCACCAGAATGGTAAACTTATTTAAGAACAACATTGATTTGAAGTAGCTGAGAACTTAGCAGATTGTTTTACAAAATTATGCAGAGCTTTTTACATACAAGGACTTTTGTGGAATACGTATGATCTCTTATATTTTCAAGGCAAAATTTGCACAGTTTTGAACATAGGGGTAAACATTCAAATTATAAATACACGCTGAATAAAAACTCAGCTTGCTTTGTCACAGCTCAGTGTAGGTATAGGCAATATAAGAAAGCAAAGAGGGTTGATGTATTTTTACTTTCTGTTGGCAGATAAAAGAATCTGTTTTTAAGGATTTTTATGAAATGAACTCAGTTTCTGAGAAGACTGTAATTTGACTATAGTCTTATCATGAGCTGGTCAATTATTTGTTATTTGAATCTTTTTACTGTTCGTGAGTCATTCATAAAGTAATGCTACTATCTGTCAATGAGCTGTTGTGAATACTTGCCAAGTGCTTTGGAAAAACCATTTTCAGAAATACATGTAACTAATAGTAGTAAAGATAAGACCTATACAGTTGGCCAGTCAAATCTGCGAAGTGACTGGAATCAGGTACTTCATCGATTGTCATTAATATTGGAGTACAGAGCTGAAACCTTTTTTGCTTTTCCAGGCTTGTCTGTGATTCTTGCACAGTAAGTTGCTTGTGAATTATTCCTGTTGTGTATCTGAAATACTACCATATGATTGGTCTTCTGGCATAGTTTCAGTGAGAAATAAGGGAAAGCAGTAAATAGATTTCAAATAACAGGCACTTTTCTTTGAGCATGAATATCCTAAATCTTCTAAGTGGAAAATTTACTAAGGCAATCATGTAAGGATACAGAAAAATGGAATAAAACATTTGGCAATAAATTTTGACATTTTCTTTCTAGAAATGATCTGTTTTTTCCAACATCATCTAAAAAGCTGCATTTCTTGTCCCTGTGTAACTTCTATACTGGTCTCCCAGTCCTCCTGCAGCTGACCAGAACATTATTAAAAAAGTAAAGCTGACAGCAATTTCCCGACATTTCTCTGCACAAAACCACATTTATCTGAATGTTCATGAACAGTAAGTACAAAGAAAGACAAAGAGAAAATGGCTAAATCAAATAGTCATTCCAAACTTAAATGAAAATTCGTACATTCTGTAGTACTTGACCAGCTCTTACCCTGCTGAATATCAATTCATGAATTTCAAATGACGAGAAAACTGTTAGAAGTCAATTTGCTATATGAAACTGAAATTTATTAATCTAGCAATCATTGGTTAGCAATATTTTTTTCTGATGCATTCTGAAGTAGAGATATGTAGCCTGATGAATACAATTTAAGGAACTTAATTCTAAGCCTCAGTTTGACTTGATTAAGCTTAGATTTGTATCTAAAGGTTGTTCAGACAGTATACTCCAGGCTATTCCATTCGTTTATAATTGACTCGAAATTCATTAGTGCATTGTTTCCTCTTATGTTTCCATGAAGTAGCAAAAAGCATTCTCTTAAAAGATATTTCAATGACATGCATATAGAGTTAGTTTGTATTCAGTGGCTTTAAGGAACAGAAGGTATAAACAAATGAAAAAATAAGTTAAAATGCTTTCTTGAGTGAGATGAATAGTAAGCAGGGTCTCTAAGTTACTCAGAATAAGTAAGAAATAACCTTATATACATTGTATTGAATATTGAATAGAGATTTGTTGGAATAAGAAAAGCGTTTACCTTACAAAAAGAATAATTTCACAGAGAAATCAAATAACTTGATTTGTTTTTACAGGCAGCCAAACTCAGAAATAGATTTAGACCACTAGCGGGTATGAATATGACTCTAGTACCATCTGGTAAAGTTCAGTGGGGTTAGACCAAAGGTGGTTTATCAAATACGAAGAAAAATGAAGGATTTCTATTGGTAACAGAAAATATCTTTATTAACTAATGCTAAATTAGATTCCTGTATAAATATGGTGATATGTTTACCAGTAAAAAATTAATAAAATCTTGTTACATTTTATTCATTATTAAGTGTCTGTTAAGAGAGTTCATAGTTGGTAATTTCAAAGCCTTATATGGAAAACTCCTGAGATTGGCTAGAAAGTAAAGTAACCTTAATGAATGTAACTTCTATGTGATACTGCATATGGATTTAGGTGGATTGATGAAGCTTTTTGCTTATCTGTTAGTAAAAGATATGCAATAGATAAAAAGATAGTGCAGCCTTTCTGCATGAACTTGTCATTCCTTATTCTACATGCATGGGTTCTTTCTATGCATGCATAGTTTCAGATTCTTTCATGTTGTCTTACCCTCATGCCTTCAAATCGTGACAAAGCTCTTAGAGGTCTCAAAGCTCTTAGTGTCCTAAGGGACTTAATGGCACCAAGTTCAGAGTAACCCAATGCATTTGCTGTTAAGCTAACCAAAGAGACCTATATGAAAACAGGAAAGTAAAAATTATTATATTGTACCTACTACTTTACATACCATAGATGTGAAATATAAACTTCTTTAGAAGAATCTAATTTTGGACCACTTTGTTCAGGAATAGGAAGTCTTTTAAATAATAAAAAAAAAGAGGTAATATGAAAGAAGAGTAGAATAGGGGAATAAACAAACAAAAATATCATAAGGTAACAATATCTGGAAACATTAATACTTCTGAATTGCATATCTTGCTAGTGATTTGAGGGCATTTAAAACCACAAAAAGCATATTAAATTAATCTCTCCTTTTTACCAATTTAGGTGTTGCTCTCACTTTTTCTTTGTTCTACAATGCTGTTGGGATCAGTAATTATAGCTGATAATGCCCGTGTGATTGCCCGCAACTGAAAGGGAAATGATTGAAGCCTGTTTTGAATTAACAGATGGGTCACAGAGCAACATTGCTCCTCTGGAAATTGGTAGAAAGGATTATTTTTTCTGTATTCAGTTACACTGACTGATCCTTTTGCCTGACTGCTGAATTTATGTGCTGTACAGGCTGACAATAACCTGGATTATGCTGTTTCTTAAAGACCTTATAAGAACAGTTCCATAGGCAGCAGGGGTAATAAAATCTTATATTCACAGGCCTGTATTCTATGTCTCTACATCTCTACCTCAGTGGGAAATACCATATTCTCTACATTTGCTATGGCTCCTGTCCAAAATAATACCTTCTGTTTTCTTCCCATTTCCCCTAAATGCTCCTTCATTACCCTGTTCTAATTCCTTACCTATTTATTGGGCCAAAAAATAGCACAATGATCTCATTATAAAGAACAAGGCATCAGGTAAAGAGAACTCTAGGACAGTGCTCTTTATGAACCATATTTAAAAACAAGCATTATATGTGAAATCTTTAGCTTTTAAAAGTTAATAGCTTTTCTGTACGTCAATCCTGAGCTCTAGCAACCCACAAAGCTAGGTCCTTCTGAAACCTGAATTTCTTTCTCCAGCACATTCATCATACTACTGAAAACTTTCAAGCTTTCAAGCTGCCATAATCTAAAGACAAATTAAAGAAAATATCCAGGTGTGTAAATCCAGGATTTAATCATGAGCTTATTCAGACACATTCACAAGATGGCCGTTTGGGATATTATGATTTAAATATGGTCAAATATTAGTGAAAATGAGTTTAGAAAAGGAACCTGTGCTTCTGCTTGCATGCTTCTTTAAGCTTTTTTGCTATAGGTGCCACTTAGGTAACCATTTTGAGAAGAATTTAGATACTAAAGAATGACAGTGTTTTCCAAAGAGAGGGTACTTTCTTTGTATGAGTACTATGTTTGAACGTGGTTATCTGTAGCTGTATATGTGCAGCTGAATCCTAGATATATTTAATCCATAACGTACACCAATCAAAAAGGTTGTAGGCACCAGTCACAAAACAAAGCTCAAGAAAATTAACTGCTTTGATTAGCCCTTGTACGCTGGGAATACATTCAGAAACTGTTGGATTTTTAGCAACTCTTTGGGTCAGTAACTGCTTATGAATTTCACCTTTTACCTTTTCAGTGTCTGTTTCTAAGTCATTGAAACCAAAACAAAATGCAACTTAATTTTAAAATTGAGCTTGTTTAATATTTGGTTTTTGTATAAGTTTTACCAGAAATTTCTATCTTAAAAATGTAGCGACTGATTGTGGTTTTGTAACTATGTAAAACATACTATTTTAGTTTCACACACAGAACTTCATAGGAGGCAGAAACAGTTTGTGTTTCTGCACATGGGAGGTTTTCTCAAGGGTGCATACTTGGGACATTACTTTTTTTTAAATTCTCCATAATTGCATTAATACATCAAGAAATGGTCTCCCCCATTTCACAGCACAGCACAGTAGAGTTATAACTGTTAGATAATACTTGCAGGGAAGATTATTGAGCCTGATTTCAAACACAGCTGTGAAGATTGCAAGTTCTGTAATATTCATTGGACTTTTAATACTAAGTCAGTCACACCACCAACGCTACAAATATATCTTGCATTCCTTGTAAAACCCTAATTCAGCCATTTGCTGAAATTTGTGGACATGATGTTTGTTTTCTTGCCAGAGGAGTTTTAATCCAGATAAGTGTCTGATGTCTGGTAGACCAGACACCCATCTAAATGCTAGATGCGACTTAGACCACAGCAGGGGGGCAGGCAGGTCTGAAGGTGGGAATGAGCTGCCAGGGGCCGAACGGAGGACAGCACTACCTCTTTCAGCAACAGTGCTGGGATAAACCCTGTAACTGCTTGTGGGGCTACCATGTGAGGTACTTTTGTTAGCAGGAGAACTTCCAGTCTTTCTTTAACTCTGTGGTATAGGAAGGCAGTGTTGTAAGTGTAAAGTGAAAGACAGAGAAAGATGGAATTTTTTCCATCTGCCTTACTTTTTAAATTGAAAAGTAAAATAGAGCAAGTAATTTTAAAAAATCAGATAAATATAAAAGTAACACTTCGGAAATATACTACATACATCGACAATCAGGAAGTCCAGCCAGCACCAGGCATTAGTAAAGTATGTTTGATAGCCATAGGCCACCCACTTCAGCAGCATTTCCAGAATGAAGATGTAAGTGAAGACTTTGTCAGCATATTCCAGCATGGTCTTGATAGTTTTGCGCTGTTCAATATATATGTCTTCAAAAGCCTATGGGTAAACACATTTAAAGATATTTGTTGCTCCTTTTTTTTTTGCACATAATTCATGTTGTAACAAAAAAAAAAAGACAACAAAAAAGGAAACAATCTTTCTTCAAGAAAAGGCATGGAAGTGTCACTTTTATCTTATGTGTCTTTTCTGCTAACTCAGTATATACCTGTTTTTCCCCTATGGAACTATATTTTCCAGCTTACAGGAGGGAGAAGCAGATATTACACAGCAACCAGTTCATTGGTCAGAGGTTTTTATTTATTTATTTATTGCTGATGGTGAATTATTCTTCTCAGATCATTTTTGGTACTCACAAACAGCACTGGTTCTGCAGAGTGGTGTGCCTGAACTGAATTCTACTGGGATCATTTGGTTTGTATGTAGGTAGATCCATTTTCAAAATCCAGGGCTGTAAAGTTTTCAGGACAATGACAATACAATTGATCTTATGTTTTTAAGTCCTGTTGCTTTTTGAAAATTTTAAGTAATAAAACATAAAACAAGTTCTTCCCTTCTTAAAAAAAAATTATTTCTCTAAATTAAGTACCTGCTTTACTGTATTATTCACATTTTATGAGATGCATAAAATTTCTGAGATCCTTGCAATGCTATTTACACTTTTTGTGTGTTTTCATTTTTAGACATTTGAAAAAACATACAGCTTCTGCTTTTCAGAAATTCCTCCTGTCCTCCAAGAAATTTTCCCTTTAATTGCTTGTAAATTTTAATTATACTATTATTTCTTACGGAGAAAAATTGATTTTATTGAATTGAAAGAACAGGAATGATCTGCTAGCTTGCAAAGATTTGGATATTTATTGATATTAACAATCATTTTTACCCAGCCTGATTTTGAATCACTTTACATCTGTCAATTCAAATGATTAGTGTTTGTCTATCAATCATCGAATTAACATCTGTGTATCAGTAATTTTGGATACTTAGATCAGGCACTATGGTACCTGACACTTGTATGTAATCACTAACAACTTTCTCTCACAAAACTGGGAAGAGCCAACACATACCATTTCCTTCTTATAGGTGGGAGTATGCCAGAGGCTAAGCTAGCAGTGCTCTTGGCAGCTAGAAGTGTGTCTGCTCCCTGCCTGAATGCCCCTAGGGCGGGGGTTTGCAGGCAGCCTGCCAGATTTCCTGGCTGTAAGGACAGTGAGACTCGCCTGGAGTGCGGCCTTGGGGTGAACATTGGGATACAGTACTGGCAGGTCCAAAGAGACCTTTTCACTATCACAAAGGAAGTTGAAGGCAGAGCAGGATCTCACATCTCCAGAGGCTTGGGCTAATCCCTGGTCTCTGAAGCATTTTCACAAAATAAATGTCCTGTGGATGAACCTTAGGTTCACAAGTGTGAGATGCTGACACTGTGGGATCTCATCTCAAACTTCCTCTAAATACAATGATGGAAATTCTCCTTTATTAGATCTCTTGCCAGTACTTTTCTCTCATTTAAATTCTTGTCACTAGAAGTTTTCTCCACTTGGTAGCATGAACCAAAAGTCAATAGTGTAGACGTGAGTCTTTTGTAATTTCAAGGGTTTCAAATCACAGGGAAGGTGTCACATGGTGTTGAGTAAAAGTTGCTTATTTGATGGTTGTGCTGATATTAGACCAAACAAAAGCAAAATGGCTCTTAAAGAGTTAACCAAAACTAATGATAGGCATAATCATAAACTGCTAACAATTAACAGTATTTTAAAGTGTTGGAAGTGGTCTAAAGAGTTTATAATACAGTTTTGCAACACAATTTTTTTTATGATGTAGAAACTTAAGTGATTTACCAAAAGGTAATTGCATCTACCAGGGTAGATGCTAGATATACTCTACGTTATCTCAGAGCAAGTAGTTTGCCTAAGAAAATTCAGCTCAGTATGTATCCAGGCTCACCTTTATTTAACAGTTCATCTCCAATTTCTTTATTCTTTGTCATTATTTGTATTTGTGAAATAACATATTATTGGCAGGTTTTGTTTCTTTTATTTTTATAGATTTATATTATGGTTGGCTTCTTTTTATTCTGCTCTCACATACTTGTTAACCTTAAAGCAAATTCATGTTTTTACAGATACCCCTTTAGCCTACATGAGTATGAGTCAGTAGAAGCTGAATTAGAAGCATAAATAATAAATTCTGATTTTTAGAAGGGAATAATTACAAACACACAGTCTTAATCTTTCTTGCTGTTCTAGCACATAACGTTTATAAGACTGTATAAGCCAGCTCTGGCTCTTGCAAGGTATTGTGAGCTGTTTATGCCATTACAGTTACTTACAAACACTTTTTTCATCAGTGACGGTTCTTTTCCCTGAGTTATATCAGTAAACACCAGTAAAACTAGATAGCAAATTCAAATAACAAAGTTAAATATGTTCTCTTCTTCACATGTTGTCCCTCTCCCTGCTTCAGGCATATCACTATCACTTTCAGCAAAGGAGTTAAGCTCTCTCTAATCAATTGTCTGTCCTTTTTTCGACATATTGTTGAGAAGAGACTTTTTCTACCATTCTTTCAAAGACCTGACTAAAATTTAGTCCTGTCATTTGAATTGTGTGTTCTTTCTGGTGGAGAAAACTAAGTTAAAACAATGTTTGAAGAGCCAACTTTTACAATGTTTTCTGACAACATTGTGACACCTGTTCATGTTTTACTTACCAGAGCTCCACTACTGAGGAGAATCATAAAGACAATGAAAGTCTCAAACCAGTTGTGTTCGACAATCTTGAAGCAGGTTTTTCTAAGGTTCCACCACTGCTTTCCTCTCCCTTCTTCTATACTTACTTGACAGCACTTGAACCTTCGTACACAGCCTTTAAAACAGTGTATGTATTGGGGGGGGAAGAGATTTTGTTGAATTGCGTTAATTTTGGTTATGCATTCTGTTAATGATACAATGCTACTTTTCCAGAAGCTGTGCTATTTAGTGAAAACCCAACAGATTTTCACCTAGATGACCTTCTTTTTCTCCAAAGCAAAATTTTAACACTGAGACAACTGGAATTTACAATTAAATGAAAAAGTGAGAAGAAAGTATTTCTCATTTATCAAGAACTAAGTGCTCAATACAGTGCATGCAAAAAGATAAAAGTCCATGGAACATGAAGCCAAATTACAAAATACAAAGTATGAGTAAAAATATACAAAGTCATACAAATGTATAGTAGGTTTATGTAGTAAGATATGGGCAAGTGTTATTAAATTGTACTTTCTTTTTTTGGGGATACTAAATTCAGACAATGTTGCATATATTGTATGAAAAAATTCTAAGCCTCCTATCTGAGTCCTGAGCTTTTCAGTACAGCTAACTTCTCTAACTTGTGCCCTTAATTTATTTAAGCTTTTATGATTTAGCGGCTGACTTGATTTTGTTTCTTCTTTCATTTATGTAGAAAAATACTAGTAATCAATAATGGTATTTATTTTCTTTGCCAAATCCAAGTCTGTTACAGTACTACTTCTTACTAGTTCAGTGACTGTTACCACGTCCAGAAATAACCCAACGCCAGCACTGACAGTAGCATTTATTTTCCAAACTCTAAATCTAGCTTTTGCTTACAGATACCAAAAATGGCATTTGTATCCTTACATTACTGTTTTAAACCTATTCCTTTCCCCACCTCTTTTAGATGTACACATCCATAAGGTTTCTCACAAGGAAACGTCTTTGCAAATAAAGTTTATGACCAGATTCTCCTTTTATTGAGTTGTTAAAAGGGCCAATAGAAGGAAGCATGAAAGATTAATGAGTCCACCAGGTGAGACTGTTCTTGCCCCAGGTGGCACACAAAGGCTATTCCTTCTCTTTTTGCCAGTTTGTAGAAGGTTCATTTAGCATTTTGCACAAACCCATCCAGGTGCAGTTTTTATTTACCACTCAACAGCTGTTTCAGTAATGTATACTTTATAAAGCACTTTGATATCTATGAAGAGTGGTATAAAAATAGGGTGTTGTTTTATTATCTAGGAGACTGTAACTAAACTCAGAAAGTACAGTAGTTCGTACTAAAATAAAACTTTCAGTAATATATTTTTCTTATTTTAAAAATAATGATAAATTTCTGATAAAATGTTTTCTTGTTTATCTGATACATAGTATAATTGTGGTATCAGTATTCATATGGTAAATTATGGTCTAAAAGTACTACCGCTAATAATCGTATTTTAAACATTAACAAGAGAGTAATTAAATACATAAATACTAATACTTAGTTTAAATAGATAATTATTCCATATTTCATGAATAAGTATTATTAGTATTTTTGTTCCAAACACCTTCTGTGAAGCAGGCCTCTGGCTCCTGGGCTTCTTCAGGTTCAGCTTCTGGTTGCTCTTCTGCAGGAAGTCCAATATCAACTGTGCTACCTTCAGATGAACTAGACAAATTTAACTTCTGTAAAGTAAAAAAAAAAAAAAGAAAGTATCACAAATGCACAGCAAATATTTTTAAAGCAAGTATTAGTTGTTTTCAGGATAAGTAAATAATTCTGCCATGTTTTTGAATGTTCTAGTATTCAACATAAGTAAATTGCTGATAAACGTGAAATTTGTGCAATCTTTGGTTTTCCTTCTGCATTGTATGGATCCATTAACTAGAAGGTGTATCAGTGATAGATAAGGCTTTAAACAAAATTGTGCTTTAAACTGAAAAATATGAGTGATGATGCTAAGCCTGCAAAGATTTATGACCACAACTAGCCATAAGTGGCAATGACCTCTTGACCTACATAGAAATAATGAAGCTTAAATATATACATGCAGGAATCTGTAGCGTCTACTGAAAAGCAGGTAAGAGCCTAAATATAACTATGTAAATGAGGTGGGAGCTCAGAGGAATGAGGGGAAAAAAGCCCTGATCAGCAGAGAAGGCTATACTTTAGATGTCAGCAAGTTCAGATTAAAATTGCTGAAAGTCTAGCTCAGCGTGAAGCAGAAGCTGCATACAATAAGGCTGAGGTAGATTAAAGATGGCCCATAAAACATCAGATTGCATTTTATAACCTAATCAAATTTTCAATAACATGATGAGCATAAAAAGAGAGGAGTGGAAGGTGGAAACCAAATTTTAAAAAACTGAATGCACTTAAGCTAATCCTATCCTAAAAATTCTCAAAGTATTGCAACAGGCAGCTGGGACCTGGATGCAATCTAGCTGCTTGGTATCACAGCTAAAGAGCGGGTAGAAATTGTGAAGGAAACATGTTTAAGGATGTAGAGGTAAACAAAATAATGCAATATAGGTTCATCAATGCTAGGTTGCAGCAGGCTTCTTGACAACAAAAAAATCCCCAATCCCTAACAACAAAACTCTTACTAAAGCGGTAGCCAGTCCATTTTTCAGTAACAATTCCAGGACTCATTGACATTGAGTTGCATGGCGCTTAATAAAATCTGTAATATTTTAAGCAGCCATTTTTTTGTTAATTTCATCTTGTGGTGACTACAGAGATTGGAAGAACGACGTTTCAACTTGATCAGGAAAATGGGTTGATGTATCCAGTTTCAGGCTCTGTCATTATTTGTCACAAGAACCAATTTATAGAGTTTTTTTTCCAAATTACATTACAGAATTGCCTCTCTGATATTTTTACAAAAATATTGTATACTTCTAGTAATCCAATTTTCAAAAATGTTCCTCTGCAGTATGATTTACCACTTTTCAAAATAATTCTGAAAATACTTTTCAAAACTTTTCCAAAGCTTTTTCATTTTTGGAAAAACCACCTTTTCATTTTATTTCTCTATTTTCTTCTAAGAAGCAGATTTTCTGTAATATTACTGTCCCCTACTTTTTGCACACTAAAATTAAGCTCTTTGAAATTAACAGTGTAATTTATAATTTTAAGATGATTAATTTGTTACTTTGCTAAGGGAGAAAAGAGTACTCAGCTGAAAAAAAAAAAACAAACACAAATGAAACCAAACCAACCAACCAACCAAAACCCCCACAGAAACCCCCCACTTTTAAAGCTGAACCAATCAGCAAAAAAGGATCCTGGCCAGCACTGTAAAACTCCAGGAATGGTACTGAAAAACTCAGTATGGTCTGAAGCCAGCTGCAACTCGCCTGTTAGTGCCCTCTGGCCTGAGAAGTAGAGAATCCATACAGTCTTTTCTAAGTGGGCTCTCATCAAAAACTCAGCTAATTCAAAGGCTTTGCTGTTCTGGTGTTTATAATTCCTTTTTTACAGTCCCATTATACTAACAGTCAATATAAAATAAGGAGTTGGGCTCAAAGCCAAAACAGCACTGCTAGATTGATTTTCCATGGAAAACTATATAACAGAATGCTCTTTCATAAGCTTCTGGAGGAAGTCAGAAATGTCTTAGTACTTTCTCAATGGGATAAAAGGTAACCCTGGTCCTACAGGTAGCAGCACGTTTACAGAAAGCTTTCCTAAACTGAATCTATTCCCCATTGGTCAGTCATAAACCAGCTTGTGTCACTCCATTGGACTGCTTGCTCTATGATGGGTTAGCAGACTGGACTGGACTGGCCAGCATTAACGTAGTTGTGGGGAGAGTAGATGACCAGTCGTTTTTCTCCAATGGATCTTTGTTTAAATGTTGTTTTATTTAGAAATTCTTCCTGCCAGGGCAAGTTCATAATGTGCTCAAATACATTCCTATAACCTCTATTGTTGCAGCGGTTCAGAAGCTTGAGTCAAAGCCAAATTATAATACATTCTGGCTAATATTTAACAGGAAAAGAAATATTAATGCTTCAGATATTAATTGGGAAATGGGAACAACACTGTCTCTGAAATAGGTTGCCATGGGGAGAGGCTGTTTTGTACCGGTCTCCTTTCTCGGGGGAGGATCCAAAGATTGAACTTAGCTTAACACTGGGTTTTTGTTGAGAACACTAGAGGGCTTATGCCCACTGAAGTGCAGAATTCAGCTAGCCTAAAATTAGGTGTCTGAAGTACTGTTAGCATACAACAGTGGTGGGGGAATATGAGCTATCTCACAAAGAATCTGGCTTGCTACCAGAATGGAAACTAGCTAGTTTAAGGTTGAGGTTCCTCAAGTCAGAAAATTAATTTTGTTAAGTGTCTGGAAAGATAATTTTCTGATTTGACTAAAATGTCAACAAACTAAGTCACTGGGGGTGTAGTTGTTTTGCAAATTATGTTATCAAATCAATTTAAATTATTTTGTTAAAATAGCCACAGACAAAAAGTCATGTAAAGGAACAGTTATAGCCTTCATATGTTTTTTAAAAATACAGCTCTTAACAAGGCTTTATATCTGTAGCCTGCTTTGGCATTCCCTTAGCAACATGAGATATTTTCATCTGTTGATACTATTTTTCAGTTTTAACAACTAAGTGAATTTAAAGTGTATGGAAGAGTCTATGGTTAGAACTTCTTTTTGTGGGAATCTAGGTCTAGAAGAGCTGACAATTTTAAAATCTAAAAGAATTCCAGCGTCTAAAGGAAATACATAAACTATCTCTATGTTTTCTGGTTTATACCTGCTCACAAAAAAATCCCATAGAGGGGGATTTTTTGAGTGGCAGAGAGATGTATGACACTCCCCATGGGACCCTTGTTACAGGAGGCAAACAAAAGTTTCTGGTGGAATAAGGCTATAGCTAAGGCACTACCCTGCTCTACCAGTTGTTGCAACTACCATATGGCCCATAAACAGTTCTTATGGATTAGTTTGGTGTCCCATTGCCTGGCCTCTTATCTCCTCTTGGAGACTGTAATTTTCAACCCTTTCTCACACTTTTGTTCATCAACAATTAAAACCTCCTTTATACACTCATTTATGCCCATGTACAAAGAAGTGTCAAAATAACAGATGATCAAGAACTGAATACACTGGCTTATGCTGAAAAAAAGAAAAATACTCAAAAGATCAGAGAGAAATGCACAAAATATCTAAATACCTCTTTGCTTTCTTCCAGGTCTGATTCACTACTAAATTCCTCTGTGTTTAGATTTTCAAAGTCGGATTCACCCACAGCAATGGGCACTGTCACAGTGAGGCTTGGGTTGTTTATGAATGACATGTAATCACTTTCGTCAATTATGTATTTTTCCACACTGCTACCTGTGCCTATGCCACTAGTTGTTCCATTCGCATCTTTAATATAGTCATGGTCCTTGCTTAGTTCCACGGTTGTATGGTTAGAAATACAGCTATTTTTGTTGTTTAAATCTTCAAGTGGTTTGATTTCATCTAAAGCTTTTTGTTTTTTAACAAAAGCTTTTTGGATGAATTCGCGTGCTTTTCTTTTCACATAATCTATGCCCTTCTGCATTCTTGCTACAGCAATTTGGAGATTATTCATTTCATTGTCATCATCTGTCACGGCAAGGTTGTCTGCACTAAATGAGCTCAAGAGCAAGGCCAAAAAGAGGTTCAGTACCTGCAGAAAGATAAAAAAGGGACGTTCTAGACTTTATCCCAACAAAGAACACTTATTTTACTAAAATCTGTCATATTAGTGACATCGAAGACTGAAATCCCAATAATTCACCATAAGCAAAGAAAAGGACCCTCAAAACTTTTTCTCTTCTCCATAAAAAACTGAGCTTTTTAAATTCTGCTTACATCCTGGTCACTATTCAAAAATATTCCTACAACTGACTAATATCTGTAAATGTGTTTTTAAATCCTCACAGTATATAAATATTTTGGTGCAAAATCTTATAATCTAAAAATGGAGATAACAGATTTGCTATTCAGCATCATTAAGAAGTTTAATTTATCCCATCACACAGTAGAAATTAGATTATTTATGTGACTAATCATATGGGATAAATAATTTAAAAATCCACAGCAAATGGTTTATAAAGAGCCCATAAACTAAAATTATTTGAAGCACAAAATATTTACAAAGAGCCAAAAGACAAATTAAGAATGTGACTAAATGGCTACTCTAACATTCTTATGATTTTGATATTGCAGAATACTTTATTCTCAATCCAAAAAAGCTCTTAAGCCTAACTTTAAGCATTGCTTGAAACCACCTGCTTAAGTGCTTTGTTGAAGTAGAGCCAGAGCACTTAGTTCATTTCAGGATTGAGCCCACTGTATTGCCAAATAATTTTTTGCTAATGCTGTGATTACATACCACTAGGTTTCCAATCACCATGACCATCATGAAGACCGTAAGGCACATGGCTTGGCCAGCAACCTCCATGCAGTCCCACATCGTTTCTATCCATTCTCCACACAGCACTCGAAATACGATCAAAAAAGAGTGAAAAAAATCTTGCATGTGCCAGCGTGGAAGTACACAGTCACTTGCAATTTTGCAGACACATTCCTTGTAGTTTTTCCCAAACAGCTGCATCCCAACCACAGCGAAAATGAAGACAATGATGGCCAGCACGAGGGTCAGATTACCCAGAGCTCCCACTGAGTTACCAATAATTTTTATCAGCATATTTAGTGTTGGCCAAGATTTTGCCAATTTGAAAACTCGTAACTGGAAGAGAAGAAAAATATTGTTAGGACAACCTACAAGAAAGACACAAAGATATTTTAAAGTGAATTTGTGGAAGGATATTACTGCAAAATATGCCCTGGGTATGACTGTTCGGAGGGTATCCTCTTGTCTAAAAGCATGAAGATGGAAGGGTCAGTCAACAAAATTTTGTGAAGTTAGAGCTTGATATCCTCAAAGCACAGTTGTTACTGAAGGCCAAAGCAGCTACCGGTCATATTAGATGGAATTTAAAATCTAGGGTTTGTCTGTAAAAATCATCTGGGCCACTTTTCTACTGGTATTTGTAGAGCAGACCTATTCTTGTGATGCCAATCAGAGCACAATACATCTGAGTCGATTTGTTTCTGCATAGCAGGATGTTTAAAGTGTGTATATACAATACCTAAGTTGGAAATAGGCCCAGGGCACCCATTGCTATCTATTTGTCTGGATCTCTATCAATTCCTGTTGAAGAATATAAGACACCACAAGTAATAAGGATTTGTACTAATGAAAGAGACATCAGGATCAGTATCATGGCAAACATCAAGCAAATTTTTAAGGCAAAAAAAAAAATTATTTTAATGAAGCCCCACTGAAAAATCAGTGCAATCGATGTATATTTACCAATCTGAATGATCGAAGAACGGAGAGTCCTTCCACATCTGCAAGACCAAGCTCAACCAAGCTAAGGGTTACAATAAAACCATCAAAAATATTCCAGCCTTCCTGGAAATAATAGTAAGGATCCATTGCAATTATCTTGAGAAACATTTCTGCTGTGAAGATTCCAGTGAAGACCTGCATTCAAAATGCAGTTTGTTATTTCTTTGTGAAATATGTATTACAGATTTAGCTGTTGTTTAGGTTTTTAATTGAAGCTACGTATCTGCAATGTCTTATCCAAAACTGACTCTTAAAAATAGTTCAGTGAACTGTAGTGATTTATTATGCTCACCTTCCCTTAACGAGTGCCATACAAACCAAGTAATTTTTTCAATTAATTAAATTTTATACTAAACCAATTACATAAACTTCTGTTTTATAACATTAATAATCCAATTTCAACTCTATCAGGATATGGACTTTCTCATGTACTGTACAAACAATATCCCAAATTTGATTTTCACAACATAAACCAGAATGCTTTCCAAGAAATTACATGGTATAACATCTTTCTTGGTACACTAGTTACGTTATACAGCAGCATGAATGAGGCCAAATCTATGACTCCAGAGGGGCAGCTTCTTTGCTGGTATAACCTGCCATAATCCCATTCAGTTCAACAGAGATACGGTTATTTATACCAGATGAGGATCAACTGAGATACAACAATTTGCTGAAGCTGAGGAACTTCTACCTGGGTGTTGCCAGTAAGTTCAGTGAAGGTGATGATTGGCTCAATCACTTTAATGTCAGGAATGAAAGAGCATTTAAGAATGCATTTTAAACATGATATCGCTGGTAATGGCTTCTTATCATGGGATGCTATGCTGAATGAAGTAGGAATCATATTTAGGAGCCACCAAGGTAATGACCCTGAGTAGCTTTAAGAGAAGCCTTAGAAGAATTTCCTGTAGGATAGGAATGTACTAAAGCCACGATTAAAGGCTGCCTGAGCCCTGCTCTGAAATGCTTTCTTTTTTTGTTTTGATAACCCATTTTCAAGCAAGCTGAACAGAAAATGGGACAGCTAAAAAGAATAATCTAATTGGGATAATCAGGAGATGGAGAAGAGGAGTCTGACTTGCTCTGCCTAGGAACACCAATGCTCAAGATAGATTTTATTAGTGTCTTTAGATACGTTCCAGATATAAACACCAGAGAGAGAAAGGTTACTATTTTTTAAGCTACAGGATTGGAAACACTGAGGAAGAGGGAGGAATGAATAAATATAGTTAGAAACGCTGGCTTAGGTTCCTAACGATCAGGACGGTGAGGTTCTCAAGGAGCTTTAAAGTGGAACTACTAGAGCAGGTGAACTCTGAGAGCCTCTATATTGCAGAAGGGGTTTATGTCAGGGAGCCTGAGCGGAAGAGCGTGGTGCTTATAGCCAGGTTCTCTCACACTCCCTTTGTAGTCAGATGTACACCAGGATTTCTATGGCATTTTCTTGGTTGGAAAACAAACCTATAAAATGCCACATGATTTTACATTTTACTAGGAAACTCAGATTCAGAGTTTCCCTTATTTTAAGTATATGAAAACCAGCTATGCATTTATCTATTAATTCTCCCTTCCAAATCCTGTAGTTATTTACATGATCTGAGATATTTTTTTCCTCATTACAAAACAGGGATTATTAAAAATCCCATTATAAGAAATCAATTCTTAAAACAAGAGACAAAGTAGGACTGCAGCTGCAGGTACTTCTATGTGATCAAACCTGTCAGTTCAAAAGCATCAGAGCTACAAAAAATTAACTCCTGAATTCTTTAATAATTTATCTTTTTGAAGTAGAAGGGAGAAAATATAGTTGACAACATGAGGAAAAGTTATCTTACTAATTATCTGGTGATACAAAATATAAAAACTATAAGAGGAAAAAGTACTGCAGGATATTTTTCATAGTTTTACATAAAGCATATTAAGAAAACAATCCACATATCCACATAAAAAAATCTTTTACAGAAGAACATTCTAGAAATGCTTTTAAATGGCTCTTTTAGCTATTGTAAACCTGTGCTCAGGAAACAGAGCAATTAAAAACACATTCATAATTTAAATATTTTTATTGTATTGATTGAAAAAATAACACTACATTTATTTGCATAGTGTCTTTTTCATGGAAGTAATGCATTTCCTGGTTTAGTAGTTAGACAAATCAACTTCTGCTTAAGATGGACTTTACTTAATGTAGCATTGGTGCCATTTTTTAAATTTTTAATTTGGCTTAGCAGAACACTGCAATATATTGATTTTACAGTATCCTAAATTACATGAGCCAGGGTTGACTGTGAAATTTCCAAAAATGTTCTGATAGAGTAATATCTGGAGGCCAATAAATGGCCAATAAATCTACTTTCTAAAAAGTAAAAAAAAAAAGCGCTTTTAAAACTCCTTCTTTCAGTTATTTCAGACATACTTCCTTCCAAATCATGAACATAAAAACCCAACAGACTTACCAGATTTCCAACTGAAAGTACGTTATTGAATTCATCGGTCATCGGATAATGTTCCATAGCCATAAAGAGTGTATTCAAAACAATGCAAATTGTAATAGCCAGGTCAACAAATGGGTCCATTACCACTAAGTTGACGATATGTTTTACTTTTAACCAATGTGGACTGCAGTCCCAGATCAAGAAAATATTTGCAAATTTATACCAACATGGTGGGCATTTCTGTCTTGATTCTTCGAGTTCTGTGGGAAGAGAAAGTTCATACAGGTAACTGTGTGATTGCTCTAACATTCCTCAACCCTATATGAATTGTACCAGTCATCAACCTAAACTGGTACTGATTAACCTCCTATAAGCACGCCCTTTATACGTTTTTACAGGGCTTTTCAAGAAAGTCTTTAAAAATTGCTATAAAATGTGTTTATTTTGTTCAAAGCTTATCTATCAAGCACAATTTCTTTGTATTCCAATCACTATTCCAATCAGTATCAATTTATGCATTGATTTGTATTATGTATTTTATTGTTCCTTGATCGCACCTCAGCCTGTTCCTCCCACTTACTGTTCTATTATGTAAATATTTTTATTTTGAAATTTGTGGTGTTTAGGTAAAAATTTTCAATATAATTTTCATTCCTAGTTCAAGAAAAAAACATTTTTATCACCTAGCATAGGACTTCTTTAAAGAGTAACTGAATAAATATAACTGCTAAAAATACGTGTATATTTTAACAATGGTTGCATATATTTGAAAAATGTTCAGTGGCCTTTTTGTGACCAATAATATATTTTTAATTAATATTCATAAGCATCTACTCAGTTATGACCATCAAACATAACTCTGTAGTCCTGATGACCACATGAGGTAGATGGTGGCAAAACAATGAGATAGAAATGCTTACTTATGTAATAACTTTAATGCTTACTTGTGTAATAACCTTAATGAATAAAGAGCTTTGAGTTTACTGATAAATATATGTTGGTTTGTGGGACAGTATCTGTTAATTAAGCTATTTGAAATCAGTTTTTAATTTTCAACTCAAATTTTCAGAAGTCCATTGAAAAAACAGGTATTAAATATTAAGCTATGAGTAGCACACACCTTCCACAGTGTTTGTGAGGATGCTAGCAATACTCATGGCTCTTTCCCTTAAAGCTGGATCTTCCAGGAAGTCCATAGAAACGTGGAAAGAGCTTGATATTCTCTTCCTCATTTCTGTTTCTGTAGTGGTACCCTATACAGAGAACAGTAATAGGTGAAACCATGCTGGAGTAATAAGATAAGCAAATACTATATAGAACCCTGTTATTAATGTCTTAGCTTGGATGCGTGCTTCGTGCACTTCAACTTTTATCATGTCAGACTTTTATTACTTTTTAGTATCTTTTAAATAATTTTTAAAAGATATGAGGCGATAGTTACCTACTGTTCAAGACTCAGAGAGAGTTTATTTACTTAAGTTTTGCATTTCTTTCCTTCAAGCTAGGAAAAATGATTTAAACAAATGGAAAAGGATTGAGTTCAAAATATTGCATAAAATTTTTGCAAACTGTAATTTTTTTCCTTGCTCCTGCTGACAGAATATTCTGGGTTTTGTAATAGTCTTTTCCCCTAGGCAAACTGGAACAAGTAAGAAAAGTCTGACTTCCTCATGCTTCCTCATGCCAGTATTTTTTTAGTAATGTGAGTAGACAACGTTGAACTAAGCAAGAAATTTTTTTGAGACATCTTCTCTTATCTTGTATATGGTAAGAGAATGGCAGCAATATGTGCTGCACATATGTTCACACAGACATTTGTATTTTTGGAAGTATGTATTGAAATGTGATCTTCCAATGAACTGTTTGTTATCTGCACTACAGAACTCCACCAGCAATGGATGGAAAATAAATAGGAATGAAAAATAACTGATAATAAAGAATTGACAACTTCCTTACATTTTTAACGGGGCTGATAAGGAAGAATGTTATCAAAATTAAGTAATAACGCTAATTTTGATAAGTGGTAATAGCAGCATCATATTGATTGCAGTTATATGCTAACATTTTTGTATACTATTTTCAATTGTATAGTAACTATGATTTTGCAGACCATAGCCAGATGGACCTTTAGATCAGCAAAAGTAAGGTATAGCACAGTAATACAGTAAAGCGTAGTGCTTTTATGAATGTGTAAGTAAGTTAGTATTTTATTACTTGGAAACTGCAAATTGCATTTTTTAGTTATGAGAATATTTGTAAGTAAATGCTTAGGTTGCCAACCTATCATCTTAGCTGTTTTATTTATTAAAGATTTTACAAGATGCAGGAGCATTCACAGCTTGACCAACCAGGAAGCATTGCCAAGGGTTCCATTCGGTAGAAAACACTGGCTGGTGCAGTAAGAAAAGGCCACGATGCCTAAGCTATTTAAAACTTTCTTACATTGTCATCAGTAGCTGGTTTATCTATTATCACCTCTGGCAGAAGCTGTCCAACAGGCGATGTAGGAACAGATGGTCCACCAACCAGGGAAACCACCCCATTGCAATCCACAGTGCTGTGCATCTTCCCATTCACTGGAAACACTGCCAGCATCCTGGATGACCTACTGGCCTGACTAATGTTACTGTTGCGCCGTTCACTCTGTCTGCGCGGCACAAAGAGAGAATCTCTTCGGCTATCATTGTCTTCAAAAGTGCTGTGCTCATCATCAGCAAAGTCATTTTCTGATCCTATATCCTTTGCTCTACCTCTGAAGCTGAAAAGGCTTGTTCTGCTGTTGCGCCTTGGAGAAAATAGGGAGCCTCGAATGCTCAGCAAAGACTGCAGGCAAACAAAATTTGTGATTATTAGCTGAAACCTTCAAACTTAGCAGTTGTTAGGATAGCATAGGGTATTTTTTTCTTATATGAGAGTAACCATTTTTCCCAGAAGCTAAATGCTGCTGTGAATTTTTTTTATGTATTTCAGTATATTTATATTTTGCAGATAGAAATACCACTGTTCATGGATTCTTAAGACAAAACCAATTTTGAGCACTCCTCTCTCCTAATGTCAGTTAGAGTTGCTGAGTAGAGTAGTTGCACAATACCCATCAAGCAAAAAAGGGAGTCTATATATGCACATTCTTTCATGTATGCAGCATCCTGCACATATTGAACCAACCTCCAAACATCATTGAAGCAGGAGGAAAATATGAGGCTATCATAATGGAAAAATACTGTAGAATTTTAATAAGTCTAGATAATATATAATCACTCTAACCCCCCCCGAATCAATCAGAGAATATTTTAATATGATTTTTAAACAATCCTATTACAAGAATAGAGATATGAGGTTACACTTAATTCTCTGTGGTTTTTTACAAGACAATCTAGCAGCTACAGCACTTTCCCTCAAGCACTAGCAACAATAATAAAGTTTAATGAAAATCTCAGTGTTTCCTTTCTTTAGGCAGTAGGGTCATATTACAGTACCAGAAAGATTAAAGTAGTTTTGTAACAGCCCATGATGTTTTAAATGTATGCTTCTAATAAAAATAACTATATGCAATACCTGATGTGGAGAAGAATACTTCTTTTCATATGTCAATCTATTGCCTTCAATAGATAATCGGAAACCTTTCCTTCTGATGCTGTCTTCTGATTCAGACTTGTGAAATTCATCTTCATCTTTTTCCTCTCCTCCAGACTGTTCTTTCTGTTTTCTTTTTTTCCTTCTATTTCTCCTCTCTTTTGCACTCTTTGAGCTCAATTTTGATGCCTCTGAGGAACTTTCTGAGAGCCCTTCTGCTTCTCCCCCAGCACTGGGCTCCCTGGACTCCGCAGATGCTGTTACTGCTGCTGCTGCCACTGCTGCTGCCTGCCGTTTTGCAGAATGAATTTGTGTCACTGAGCAAACCACGACATCATGTTTTTATTAAATTTACTTATACAGAATTGCTAGTCCAAACGCCTTGGATCTTAATACTTTCCATAGGATATCATCTCCCTAGTTTTCTTCTAATTTTTATTACTCAATTGACTCAAGATACTTGTTGGTCATAGCCTTCTTCCATCTTTCATGAGTAGTTTTTAAATGCAGAATTCTAACAGACTGTATTAATGACACTAGACTAAGAAAAACATAATGAATAATGTATACCTAGTTTTGACTATTCCTTCTTGATTATGGCTGGTTCGTTCACAGTACAATGTCTTTAGTGCAGAATAGAAAATCTCTGAGCTAGCTCTGTTGTTGAAAGCCCAACAGGGTGTTTTGTAACTCCAAATTCAGAAAGCAGAGGGTGAATATCTCTAGTAAAATTACTTCCATACACTTCTGCGTTACTACACCATAAATTATACCTGAGCTGCTTCTTGTTGCTTCTTCAGTTGTTCCAGCATCTGTTGAAATTCTGCCTCTTTCTGCTCTGCTTCTTCCATGGTTGCTTGATTCTGTTCTTCATAGGCCATGGCGACCACAGCCAAGATCAAGTTGATCAGGTAGAAAGAACCCAGAAAAATCACCAGAACAAAAAATATCATGTACGTTTTCCCAGCAGCACGCAATGTCTGGAAATAAGAATACATTCATAAGCAAGAATAGGTTAACAAAAGTTCTGTTTTTCATATTGTTAAAGTTAAGATAACATAAGAAAATTGGTTTTAGGCCTCTTGCATTATTGGTACAAATATATTTAGCCTATCTCGCATTAAAAAATTCTCACCAATTGATAAAGGTTTTCCCAGAAGTCTTGAGTCATCAACCGAAATAGTGACAAGAAAGCCCAGCTGAAGGTGTCAAAACTCGTGTAGCCATAATTGGGGTTTCTACCAGCTTTCACGCATGTATATCCTTCTGGGCACTGCCTGCAAAGACAAACTGGGTGTTACCTTATATAGTTATTTTAATATTATCACCTGGAATGTCCAGGAGAAAATTAGGACTAAAAAGTGAATTTTTGTTTAGTTAATCAGACTAGAAATAATAGCAGTTGTGATTTTTAATAGAAAATTATTTTAAAGGACACTAGAAAAATTAAGCAGGAAAGGCATATAAAAATTAGTGTCAAAAGTTTAATCTAAGCTTCTAAAACATAATATTCCAAATAATTTCTTTATTTATTTGTGTTGTAACATTAATGTCAATGTCAGTGTTTACTACTGTCTGAGCCTGTTAGTACTCACATGTGCAGCTGGAACTGCAGAATAACACGTGTTTTCCAGCTGCTATGTCTGCTACTTCTCATCCAGGCAGGAGCTACACTAATACCAAATTACCGATTCATTCATGCAAAGACTAAGCTCATCTAACCAATCCACTGAGCTCTGACCAGGAACCCAAATCCTCAGTCCAGTGTAAAATCCTAGTATTTCTTATGTGATAGAAAGTGGTCACTCAAAATATAGCCCACGGCCAACTGCACATCTAAAGAACATGGATCTAATTTGTACACGGTGCAATAATATGATGAAATTTGGTCTTACCCAGCATCAGAACTATTTCCGCAAAGCAGAGCATCGTTTTGCCCTTCCAGAAAATAAAAATGACCTGTTTAGAAAAGAATTTTTAAAAAATTATTAAATTCTGAATATGAAAGTTTTCTTACAGCTCTATGAAATAAATAGTCCTGCTCTAAAAGTGTTAAGGTGATTTCAGATGCTAGTATAAACAAGCAGTATTATTTTTTCAGCAGGACCATAACTTTAGAGTAAATGACAATATGATTGCAGTAAGTGCTATCACTCACAGCACTTTCTGTTAAAATGCCAAAATGTACTAAAAATCCTGTCAAATGCTGCTGGATGTAGATGAAATGTACGATTCTCCCTTCAGTTTGATCACTGAACTAAATCACACTTTGTGAAATTATATTGTACAGTTATTTATTATAATAATTAAATTGTATCTGAAAAAAATATACTGATAATTTATTTCAAACTTTCTGATCAGTATTGCCAAGGGTTCCAGTTTGCCACTTACAAACACTTGTGACAGTTATCTAATATGTGAGCTCTGCAAAAAACCACCCAGCTGCCAATGGCTCTGTTACAGGTGCATGCACACTGCAATTAGCCTGCTGTTTGGTATGAAGGACCTGGTATACACCTACATTTAACTCGGACAGAATTACTGCAACAGTCTCTGACTTGTGTAGGTAGGATTTTAGGAGTATATGATGAAATTATTGATCACCTTAGAAAAGAGAAATTGGGTAAGTTCCACCAAATCGCCCTGTAGCCAACCATCCCATATTCTGTATAGTAATCCTGTATTTAAAGGACATTTTTGATGGTTTGAACAACAAAGACATGGACCTGTCTATTCTTAGAAGAATAAAGAGATGATGCACAAAACGTTGTGCTTATTAAGATTCACTTTGACCGTATCCTTAAGTACTTTTTTTTTCCCCCCCTTCAAAGCAGATGCCTACAGTTGCTAAGCTCTTGATTTTGGAAGAATTATCACAGGAGGAGCTTCCTCCTGTAGTAACAATCTCCCATTTGGTCACAGGCTTAAGGATGCAATTTACACAGGGTCAGACCACGTAGCCCAGTATCCCATTTCCAACGGAAACCAAAAGCGTTGCCTCAGGATGTCTGTAAGGACAGGGCAGGGACACGATGATACTCCCCTAAGCACCTCCCCAGCTTCCAATACTTCTGAAGCACAGCAGCTTCGCAGTTAAGGTGGTACCTTTTTTGCTTCCTGAGAAGATTTAAACCCCCCATTGGATTTCTTTTTCGTTGAACTGGCCTGTTAGATGCCCTTAAAATGATCTTGTTTGAAATGCTACCAGTGCAGCTGAGTTTAAACTGGGCTGTGGCTGTGCCACCCAAGCAGGGTTACTACAGAAGCTAATGAATTCTGAGTCTGAGGAGGTGTCAAAAGCTACTGGCTCAGCACATTAATTTGCTGCAGGAGGGACATGGTACCCCGGCCAGCCCCATCTCTCCATCCTGTGAGCAAAATTCACCATTTGGAAAAGTTTGGTTTTAAGCTGTATGTAGACCTTGTTCTGATGTGAAGGACTCAATTTCAGTATCTAATGATACACCTGCGTCTCACAGGGTACAATCTTCTGTACCCTGCAAAGTGCACAACCCTGTGTGCGGCCGCTGTCATTCTGGGCTGGTATGTATTGCAGAACTGCGCTGTGCTGAAACACAGCTGTAAATAGTAAAGTTAGCTGACATGATGCTGACCACAGCTGACCCCTATGAGGCAAATCTTATTCTGCATTATGTCAGCTAATCATGATTAAAACATGCTGGAACGTAGCAGCTGGTTGGGAAGAATGCAAACCTGACTTGATATAGTTTACATGGAGCAGTCAGTCATGATCAGTACTGCATCAGCTGAGCTGAACCGCTAAAATAGGGTCTGTGTTCAAGTTCTGTGGTTCAGACAAGATGTGCTCTGTAAGCACACTGTACTTGCCAGCTCCACAGGGAAGAATAGCTACCCAGGCTTTCTCTCAGTGCACTGATACAACCGTGACAAATGCTCAAAATACTATCATGCAGGAAAATTTTTAGAACAACACAAGCTGAGCAGTATAAGCATGTGTCCCTAACTAAATGCAAAACTCTGAATTGTATTTTACCAAAGTAATGTGAAAAGTCCCTCACTTCATCAAAAGTATATGTTTCGCTCCCCTTTATTCGATTGGGAAATGGGAAAAAATTCCTGGTAGGTGAGCACTTTACTTCAAAGGAATTTACAGGTTTTTGGGTAAACCTAGGGTAATGACTGAGAATAATTGTTATTTCACAAAATAGATTGTGAGATGTTATTTCCCAGAAAAAAATTGCTTATGGCAAGCTTGCCGAGATAAACTTAAACTTATCTAGCATTAATTTTAATTAATTAATTAATTTTCTAAATGGTATTTCCAAAAATGAGCTCAGTGGCAAAATTAGGGCTTACATGCCTTTTTTGCATAGTATACACAACTATTGGCATAAAAACTTTTTTAATGCCTACAAAAGACAGTGCCATTGCACTGCTCTGAGCTCTAGGTAAGTCCCTTCTTATTGCCTTGTGATACAGCTGGTTTAAGAACCATTTCTGTATCCTGTCTGTCCACCTGCAAGAAGAGAGCAGGAAGCTGTGAGAAGATAGTTTTTCTCTTTGAAACTGCTGGTAAGCAAGGACAAGCTTATTAACTTCATAATAAGACTCGTAATTTCATTATAAATTTCATAATACATACAAAATCCTGTGTAAATATACCGAAGGGTCAAGTAGCCATTCAATAAAGTATTTTCTGCAACTAATACAATTCAGCTTTGTTTTTCAAGGGGCTTCAGGTCTTCTTTAAATCAAATGAAATCAGAGCTTGAGTTTATAGATTCTTGGTTAAAAAGCCAGAAAACTGAGTTTGACCTTGAGGTCTAGGTCTTCATTAGGAGACTTTGCTTAGACTTCATTATACCCTGTAGCATGGGATCTCCATGAATCCACATGTTCAAGTAAAGTGGGTTTCACAAAAAGATTGCATCTTGATTTAAGAAATTCAGATGGAAATCCATTACAGTCATTGATCAGCTGTGTGATCACAGTTAGAAGCTGTCTTTCTTCTATTTGAAATTTGTCTGGCTTTGACTTGCAGCTATTGAACCTGTTATATCTTTGCCTGCTAGATCAAAGATATGTCTATGATGAAATTTCTGTTCCCCATGAGGTTTTTCTCAACTGTGATCAAATCACCCCTTAAACCTTCTCTTTGATATGCTAAGTAGGTTGAGCTCCTGGTCTATCTTGGTATAAAGCATGTTTTCCAACCCTTTAATCATTCTGCTTTTTTCTGAACATCCTCCAATTTTTCAACATTCTATCTAAATTGAACTTTATATAGGATTCCAGTAGCAACTGCAGTAGTGCTAAATACAGGGGTAATACTGCCTTCCTGGTCAATAATTTATTTATGCGAACAGGATACTATTTAGCTTTTTGGCTGCAGAGTTTTAGCCTTAATTTGTCAGAGTCCTAGCTGCTCCACAGTGCCTTAGGTGCCTTAGCCTCCCTATTGCTAAGGGCTTTCCAATTGCATTTCTACATCCTGCCTCCCAGTTGCAGCTCTGCAACCTTTCACGTAAGCTGCTGTGGCAGCGTTTTCCAGAGCCTCTGTGGCATTATTTTTCCTTTGTTCTCATGCTGTTTTTCATGTTGCTGTTATTCTCATGGCATTACACCTGCAAACCCATTATTGTTGCAGCAGGTACTCATGGGAAGCAATTGTCTCTGGTGAAAGATTCACCCCTCCTTCTCCCCCTTTTTCCTACTCCTTGTTGTAGCTTTTGGTTTATATTAGGTGACCTAATAATATGCATATACGAGCTTAAAAACCAACCAGCCATGCAGCACCCACCCTGATCCAAGTGCATTCCAATTAGTGCTAACAGGACTGTAAGCAGGAACAACCTGTAGGGAGTTTGAGGAGATGCTAATCAAAAATACACGGTTGCTATGGGAAAAGTATTATGGAGTGATCACTGCTGCACTGGAAAGGATACCCAGGGGAGGAGACTCACCTGGGGACCCCACCACTTCTCTTCGCAGCTGGCTACTGTGGTCCGTTTTCCCTTTCCCCTTCCCTTTTCTTTCTCTCTCTCCCTTTAGTTCTTACTTTTCTCTAAAAGTAACTTTCACTGTTAGAGATGATGTATGCCATCAACTACAGTCTTTATGCATGTGAACCTGTCTCAACATGAATTGTGCGGCATTGATTTTTAGGATAGGGAGCTTAGGTTTGTAACCTCACATTTAACTGTACTGAAATGCATTTCTTTATCTATTCTCAGTTTGCCAGGCTGCTCTGTGTCAGCAAAACTGGTTGGAAAATCATACTTCGAGAAATTATCAAAATGGAAAGATGCATCAAAACAACTTCTGAAGAGGTTTGTCCGAGATTGCTGCTATTCAAGGTTTTAATTAATCTAGATAATGAAAGAACACTTATCAGATTTGCAAATGATACTGATCTGATAAGGGTGGTGGTGAGTTTGAGGAAACAATTACAGTTTAAAAGATCCAGGACAGTTGGAGAGATGGTCTGAAAAAATAGGGTGCTGTTCAGGCTGGAACAATGAACTGTGCAAATACAAAGTGGGAACTCAATGAGGTAAAAGTCTGTAAAAGATTCAGGAGGCAGATAGACCACAAGCTGAACAGGATTTAACGATGTTACAATTGTAAGCAATGGCAAGTCCTAGCCTAAGATATATAAAACAGAAGTATAAGTTACTATGCTACCACATAATCCTTCTCTATTTAGTATGCCTCATGTGGAGGAGAAATGCCTAGATGGGTACTGCACTTTAAGAAGGATGTTTATGAACAAGAAAGGATCCAGATGAGAGATCAAGATCTGGAAAATAAATTGTAGGAGAAAAAGGTTGATCTGGGTTGCTTAGTGTACAAAAAGAAGACTGAAAGAGGAGAGAACAGGGCATGGCAACATAAGAATAGTCTCTAAATACCTCCGAGACAGTGATTAATGATAGGGAATAATTTGGTTTTGATGCCTGTGGTGAAGTTGATAAGGATAGTGAAGCACAAGAATGGATAGATGGCAAAAATACTGAGGACTCCATCACTAGAGTCCTCACTGAATGTCAGAAGTCTCTGACATCTGTCAGAAATGACATAGCAGTCTGTTGCTGATCTTGCTTTGGAGTATGGGAATGGAAAATGTTTAAGACTATTAAGTAATTTTAAGAACTCCTTTGGACCTCTTTCTGGCTCGGGGGAGATGTGAATTTGGCAGAGGGAACTGAGGAAAAGAGCTGTATCAAGTACAGAGACCATGTTACTTGTTCCCTCTTCCATGCTGGCCTTTGGAGCAGATCTATGAGAGAGAGAAAACACGTCTCCTGCTCCGTCTTAACTAAATGTATCATGCCTTCCCCTCCTTGTTTCTAAGAACTGGGTCAGCCACAAATCACTTCATTAAGAATTATGCTGACAATACTTACTTTCATCTTCAATATACCCCTTCCAGTCAAATGGAGTCACTGTTGAATTAACCAATGTACCATTTTCACCTATGGTGCTGTTTAGCTGGGAAGTAATATTTGTTTCCAGAGTAAAATTTTCTGGAGGCCACTGCAGGCATTTATTCCTCAAGTTGCCCATGAACAGCTGCAGCCCTATTAGTGCAAATACACTCAGACAAAACACAGTCAGGATCATAACGTCCGAGAGCTTCTTCACAGATTGAATTAGGGCTCCCACGATAGTCTTCAAGCCTGCAAATGCAAAGGAATTTTTATTCTGATGTTCAAAGCTTTTTTAAAGCATAAAAATGACAGTGTCTCCCAGTAAAGTTATAGATTTCATGCAGAAGCCCAAATAAATGATTGTAATGTCTGTGAAATAACATTTTTGTGAAGAGCTTTTTCACTTGTGAAAATGAATAAATAGCTGAAATTTATGTTCATTTGAAACCGTGAATGGAATGAGTTGCATATATTTCAAAACACTTGTTTTAATGCTAAAACAAGTGACTTCTTTTTTTATTCATGCTGTACATGAATCTCACATAAAAGTCTTCTTTCTTTTTATTTGTCAATACCTCTTGCCCCAAACCTTTGCTACTATCAGTTTTATAACATACTAGATTTAGAAGACAGTAGTAAAAAGCCTGTTCAACAATAAATAGGATTAAAATTTAATGCTATAAAACTGGAGATGGTTTGGAAAATCGTAGAATTTTAAGATAATAAATCCCCCATGCAATGCCCATGCTATTCTTTATTATCTTATTCCTTCATCTTCTTACTAAGTCAACATTTCAAACAGTTCTATTTTTTAGACACAAATATTCACAACAAACACCACATAACATCATGTAGGTAAGATACACATGGGTAAGAAAACTTCAGGGTTACTGATATTCGTTGAATGTGGAGAAGAAAGCTTGACATCATACGATGCAAACCACACACGCTGTGTACTGCAATGTCTCATGCAAGAATCTGTTAAACTCAAAGGCTGATTTCAAAAGGAAAGAGCTCATGTTAAAAAGCAATGAATCAGAGATTTCAGTGAATTCTAATATCTTCCGATTCCTGCTTTTTTGTGGAAAGAAATAAGATGTTTAAAAAATATGAATTCTGTTTCAGTGAATTAAAGTCAGCCTCAGTGTTTAACCTAGCTCTCACCTGGAATGACTGATATTGTTTTCAAAGCTCGGAGAACTCTGAATGTTCTCAGCGCTGAGACATTGCCCAGGTCCACAAACTCTGTCACATATCTGTAATAGGGGAGTTCACACACAAACACAATGACAGGATAAAAAGGAACAGTTGGGAGGTACAAGGGGCCTAACACCTTACACCAGTTACTTCTTACCTGGGATTACAGAAATAGTTTTCAAAGCTCTCAATACTCTGAAAGTTCGAAGAGCTGAAACATTGCCTAGGTTTACAAATTCTGTTACATACCTGTAGGATTAAATCACAGTTATTCAGAATTTAGGCAAAGTTTATGCTACTTACTTGGGTCTTTCATCAAGACCGCTTTGGCGTTTTTAGCAAAAAATTAAATAGCAACAGTCAGAGGTTTACCTTTCACTGCAGTTTGCCTTGCATTAATATGCTTTCAGAGCCTTCAGTTAAATTAAATGTCTCTGAAGTGAATCGCAGTGATTTAACTTTGAAAGCCTAAAATTTATCTAGACTAGATTGGTGAGTTTGGAGAATGAAGTCAAAGGGATGCTCCTTTTCTGCTCAGAGAAAAAAAATGCAGGACATGAAATTAGCCTCTCTAATACTAGCTGTACTAATGGCTTCTGCAGTATTGTGTTTATATCAAAATATGCATCATATTAGAACATGAAAATTTTTTTAGACAAAAGTGAATCCATACAAGAATTTCCATTTAACGAAATTGATATGTATCGATACTAATTTCATGCCCTTTTTTGCCCTTCACTTTCAAAGAAAAAGCAAAAAACAAAAACTTACGCAAAGGTAATGACAGTGAAATCAAGCCAGTTCCATGGATCTCGAAGAAAAGTAAAATCTTCTAAGCAAAAGCCCCTTGCAATGATTTTTATGAGTGACTCAAACGTGTAAATTCCAGTGAATGTATACCTGTAAAATATAGGAAAATTTAATCAACATAAGTAACAACATTTTACATTGGTATTCTGATAGAAACCTGATGGTTAAATGAAAGAGGTTTTTATTTCAAAACTGGAAAAGAAATACAGTAAATAAGCAATTTCTTCTAAAATACATTATATTCATCATGTATACTTGTGTATTTACATGCATTAGTTGTGACATGCTGTTGAAGTACAGCAGTCCTGATCTTGTACATAAATCAAAATAAATAAATCCATCAAATAAATGACATATATTAAAAATTTATTTGTGATACTCAGAATAAAAGTATGCAACACTAGATCTGCTACTATTAACCAAGAAAGTTGTGAGCACATGAGTTACTGGATACTGTCTGAATCACTAACATCTAAAACATCTAGTATTAACTCTAAAAAGGGACAAATGCAAGCATGCACTGAATTCTCACTTTAGGAATACTTTTGTTTATATGCTGTCCTTAACTGACGTGTACAAATAGATGGCCATGGTTCTGCTATTAATGCAGTGGCGTAAAGGAGGAGTAAAAACATTGGGTAGATGCTAAACCATGAAGATGAGAGAAAACTAGTGGAATCTCAGTAGAATACTATCTGTAAACAACTTTCATTTTTTCTACCCAATCATTCTACTAGAAGGAGATTTAAATAATTATTCAACATTTCTACATAGTTTAGCGAGGAAATAGTAGTAGTGTCTCATGATAGTTCCTGCCAGCACACGACTGCAGTTACTGGCATGCTGGCTCCTAGAGGAACAGTCAAAGATATCTTTAAATAACATATGCAACTTACTCTACATTCTTTGTCCAGTCCGGAGGGTTACTCATGGTCATAAATACACAGTTGGTCAAAATAGTGCACATGATAAGCATGCTGAATAATGTAGATATAGTTAAGGAAAACACAGTAGTAATTAATACAATATCACATCAGCCATATATCTTAAGTACAGTAGAATATTGCCACTTACACAAACCTTTTAGACTTTGGTAAACATGGCACATGTATTTTGCTTAACCTGGTAGTTTTCACTTTAGTACATTAAACTTTAATATTAGTCTTGATTTGTTGATGTTCTGATGTTGATTTGTTGATGTCCTCCTGTTTTGTTTTCAGCTGGTACTGAAAGGCGAAGGAGACGGCTCTCACATGCCTGGGAGGTAACGTGAGCTGAGTAACAGCCAAAACCAAAATAACTTGCAGAAGAATACTGTTTCACTTAAGTACCTGACATGACTGAATAAGCGTTAATCTTTCACTTCTACAGTTTTGGTACTAAACTCAACAGTTGGCATATGCAAGGTAAAAAAAGTTTATCCTATTTACCATGAGTCAGAGCTGTAGAGAAAGCACACACCACCCCAGCACCCAGCACAGCCAGTCTGTCAAAAACACAAAACAAAACACAGAATGCTGTTTTTAATTGCTGAAGTGACTGTATTCCATGTTTCCCTCTCACTAGCTTAGCAGTACATGCCTTAGTCAGTGAAACAGAAATCCACAGAGAGCTCACAGATTAAGGTGAATAATTTTCCAATATTATTTTTGGGCTCTCTCAAAACATGTTAGCAGCAAAAGAAGCATCTCTTGTTCTACCAATGCTATAATTTGAAAATGGTTCAATAGTACCTTGTGGTCAATTGCTTGAAAAGCATGGAAAACTGGTGAAGATTAGAATGAAAATTAATTTTCATTTAGAGTTCCAGCAAGGAACAATTAGGTATCCTGGGACTATGAAACCCAGACTAACAGCTCAAAGGGGCTTGTGGTAGGGATGTGGGACAGTCCACTGGGGCTTCATTACAGCCAGTGCAACGTTCTTGGTTTACGAGATCACTGGCTCTACAAACGGTGCGGTCCTTCCCTTTTTGGGGCAATAAAGTAAACTCAATTAGTCAAACATTTGGAAATACTGAAGTAACAAAACTAGACCAAAACCTGACTCAAAATGGCCACATGATGGCAGCAAAAAATAACAACCGCTACACCTTTATGGCAAATGATTAACTCAACTCTAATTTTTCCTCTAGTCATCTCTCTAAACAATGTCTTCCTTAAAAAGAGTTGCATCGACATAACTGGCAAAGAAGCTAACTTATACTGAAGAAAGCCATTTACAGATAAACTTGTATATACAAGCCCAGGATTTTTAATTTTTTTTTTTTTTTTTAGATCAAGTAGGTAGCATTTTGTTGTTTCGGGTATATTTTTATGCCATGGACAAAAAAAACCCCAACCAACAAAAAACCAACCCTTCACTCTAGGTGAAGGAGGAATAAGAGAAATAACATTTCAGCCTAAACTTTGCAGAAAATTGGTGCAAACATTAAGATCATTGCTTACAGCTGCTGAACAATTCAAACTTCAGCATATCTTTTCAAGTAAACGTTCAAATCACAGGGAAGGATTTAGCTGCCTGATTCCCATAGATAGGTGGGTGACCTTTGTCTAAATGCCTGACCAAGCAGTGAATAGTGATATCTTTCATCAAGTGACTTAACTCATTTTGAAGATCATGTTGTCATACAAGCTCTGTACAGTAAAAATCATTGTTCAGTGACTTAGAATAAATGGTTAGAATGCCTTACAATGCTTGTCCCCACAGTCCACAGACAGCTCTAAAGAGTCTGACTTAATATAACTGGGAAATTCCTTTAAATAAAGAGAATCCATTTTGGTAGTTGAAAAACTTGGGAGATGCCTGGCTGCAGCTTCAGTAATCTCATAAAACAGTTAAAGAAGTGGCATATCCTCTTAGGAGAGCTGAGGTTTTATCCCTATGCAGTGTATTATGTGTTTACAGCTAGGTATCATTCATAACAAAGGCCACAGGTAGATCCTTGCACATTGCTCACTCTGTACAGAGCTCGCCACATCTGTGAGCTGCATGGCCAAAGTGCTGTTCACTCTCAAAGGGAGCAGATGCTCAATAAGGGCTAACATACTTTGAAGTCTAAACTCTGGCCGTGCTTTCCTTTATGGGAATCTCAAACATAACTGACACATTCAATGTCTGTGCCTCTTTTCCTTCTTCTTCCACCTTTTGAGTGTTTGATTTGGTCCCGGATGACTGGAGGCTTGCCAATGTGACGCCCATCCACAAGAAGGGCCGGAAGGAGGATCCGGGGAACTACAGGCCTGTCAGCCTGACCTCGGTGCCGGGGAAGATTATGGAACGGTTCATCTTGAGGGCGCTCACAAGGCATGAGCGGGACAACCAGGGGATCCGGCCTAGCCAGCACGGAT
>NW_008794888.1:910008-943162 GCF_000699145.1 Aptenodytes forsteri | reverse complement strand
TGCAGGTGAAGTCCCAGAGATAGGACGAAAGCTTGCACACGCCTTGTGTCCAAGGCACATTTGGGGCTCAAGGGTTGCCAGGGTCATGTCTCAGAGGCAGTCAGAAAGAGAATTGCTGTGTTGCCTAAAGGGGTTGAAGGGCTGAGGTTTGCTGAAGCTGAAAGCCATCCCCTGATGGGAGAGTTTTCTCTCCAGCTGGTCCCCAGGAAGCCTGCATGGCTCGAGTACCTCACTCAGCTCTTCAAACTCCACGTTCTTGGGCTTCAGAAGAACAGAGGGAAAACTGGTTTCTGCAACGGCAGAGGCCCCTGTCTTTGAAACTGGCAAAGGATCCCTTCTCCAGGCATTCCTTGGGTGGGCTTCCAACTGGCCAGACAGCACGCTTGCCTCAGTGGCGGTGTCTTGAGCCCAGGGCAGCACAAGCAGCCAGGGGTTCTCCATGTGGGTACTTGAAGGGATGGATGGAGCCTGTCTGTAAAGCAGAGGGCAACATCACGCTGCGGGTTGTGGTTAGGCTGGGTCTGTGCCTCCCCAGCCTGCGTGCCAGTGAGGAAAGCTGTTGAGAGTTGTTGTTGGGTGTGACATTTTTAGCCAAGCCTGGGCCCAGGGACTTGGGACACAGGAGTGGGTACTCAGCAGAAGTATCCTACCTGCTTGTCTTGCTCCTATGCTTCCCTCAGTGTCCACTGATGGTCGATGTTGGAGAGAACAGCTCTTGGCAGGAGACATGCAGAAAAATTTCTTCACTGAAAGAGTGGTTAAACATTGGAACAGGCTGCCCAGGGAAGTGGTTGAGTCACCATCCCTGGAGGTATTTAAAAGACGTGTAGATGCGGTGCTTAGGGACATGGTTTAGTGGGCATGGTGGTGTTTGGATTGATGGTTGGACTCGATGATCTTAGAGGTCTTTTCCAACCTTAACGATTCTATGATTCTATGATTCTATGATTTACAACCTCACCGTTCCTTTAATTTACTATTTTATGTTCTATAAGAATTCAGCTATACACATAGGTAAACAATTCTGATCTATGATGACTTCTTCATGGAAATGTACCATCTTTTTCACACTCTTCCCATATAGGCAAGCAGTACGGTTAGAGACACTATACAGCCTCAAGCTAATCAATTACTGGAGCAGCTGAAGTCTCTTATCACCTGTGTGGACTTGGTGAAAGATTTAGATTGGAAAAAACAAACGTTGCCAATTGGTTCCACAGATACCTGCTGGCAGTCTGAGTAACACTGAGTAACACTGTAATTTCAGCTTCCAAAGGCTAGCACAGGGGTTCTTAGCAGGCACCACATTTTCTCTAGAGCATACCCCTGTTCCTTTCTAACACTCCCTGCACTCTGCAGCTCCAGCCACTGCCACCTCCCTTTTTTTGTCTGCTCAACCCCTCACCTATTCTTACCTTTTCATCCTTTCCTATTAATTGCCAAAGTCTGACCATCTCCCATCACTCTTGTGTTGCCCCCTCAGTTCCACACTCTACCTTAACTCAAGTCAGGCAGGCAAAAGGGGGGGGGTGGGGGTGGGGGTGGAAAGGCGGAATACCAGGAGGTGAGTCAGCAGAGCATGAGAGAGAGAAATTCATGCTGTTACCAGTTCCTGTATCTGGTATCACAATAGGTACCGGCAGCAAGGAAGAAAATTGCAGGGAAAGTCTCTGAGCACTGGGAAGAGACAGACTGTTTCTTTGCAGGGGGAGCAACATCTGACCATGTGTCAGCACATGTGATCAAAGCGCCCTATACAGAGGTTCAGAGAATTTGGAGGATGTACAGATGAAGGTTTTCCAACCAATGTGCCAATTTTATGGCGCTCAACACATCTTTCACACTGAAAGTGAAAGGGACAGTTCTGTTACAAAGGCCAAAATGCCAAACAACCACCTCAAAACATGAAGGCAGTAAAGCTTATCGATAAAAGTCAGAAGATTATTGAAAATAATAAGCAACATTACCCCCTAATCTTTTTCTTACAGGTAGCTAACCTTGTATAAGCAGCTGAAATCTAAACTGCGTTATGGAATATATTATGTGGTTCTCAGTTAAACACATTCATATTTGCAGTGTTTGTACTATACAGAATTAAAAAAAAGGAAAAAAAAGAACCTATGCATCTATTCTTATGTTTAAGATAAAAAAAATAAAAAACCCCTACATCTATATTTAAGATAAAAATAGCCCACCCCATAGTTGGCTGGTTGGAAAAGAAATCAGTCCATATAGTGAAAGGAAACCTCCTCCTATAATAGAGCTAAATTACATGATCACACAATCAGTTAATAGATAGAAGGAAAAATATTGGACTTGCATATTGTTTATTATAATTGCTTTTGTTCTGACTGCCATCAAGACCAGCTGGATACTCTTTGAACACAATTAGGAGGAACTTAAAACCAAAACCGAACTCAGTAATCAGTGAGCCAGTAAAAAACATTACCTACAACTAGCACAGATGCAGGGTTGGAAGGTATTGTAAATCAGAGTCTACAACTTCAATAGATGAGCATTCTTTAGAGGATTCAATCTGACAGTATTTGGCTGCGTTTTCTCACCATCACCACCACCGTGTTTGTAGGTCTCTGTCAGGTCCCTTAGCTACTGTCCCCAAATGCTCCCTGACTCCTCTCCAGACACCTTCCTCCCCTTCTCTCACTGCCTTAACTTCCAGGGAGCTCAGAGGAAAAGGTCTTCTGAGTCAGCAGCGATCAGCCTTGTTTCTTCCTTTTTCCAAAGACCTAGAAGATTCTGCCAGCAGTCTCTCATACTAAGGCTTCTGTCTTAACTAAGCCTTACTGTCACACTGAAGTTTTCATTTGGTGACTACTTTTCCCAGTCCTGGGGTTTTGCAAGAAAAGTGCACCAAAACCTCACCTGCTAGAAATTCCCATCAACCTGTTATGAACATCAGGCACCAATCCCACATCCTAGTCTAAAACTTTACCTTGTGCACCATCCCATCAGTTATGGTCCCCCAATCTGCCCACCACCTGCACGTACAGATGCTTTGCAAACCGCCGGCAGGACCGCTGCCTGTGCTTTCTGGCGATGTATTAAATTTGGCAGAGGCTTATGGTGCAACTGGGCAGGTTTGGGAATGTGAGATTCAGCATGCATGAACCAGGCTTCCAGGCATGCTGCTGCAACAGACTATAAAGCTGATTTGAGGACGGCCTCAGAAGGACCCCTAAAAGGCAATATAAATATACCCCCGATCTAACTGTTCCTGAGCAGTTGCGTATCTGCCTAATTGCTTGCAAAACTGAGAGCTCTTCTGGAATTTGTGAGCACAAACTGCATTTTTTTTTAAAAAAAAGATGTAATTATTTTATGAATAGTCTTCACAGTACAAAAAAGAATCTGGGACACAAAAATTTCAATGTTAAATCTGAAGAAACTTTTCTGAAAAACTGATGGATTCTTAAATCCATCTGTAGACTTGTACAGCAGAAGTATTGAAATTCAACAGAATAGCTAAAATGCATATATATGATATATACATATTTTCTAGTATTTATAAAACTTTACCATGTCTTCCCCTGTAAAATAAAATTAAAAGCCTATGAAAATCTTTATTTACAATAAAATAGAAAGAGTTATGAGTTTTCTTGATTTCAGTGTGTAACATTTTGAACCACCATTGAAAAAGGATATGAATGTACCAAAATTTTAATAGCTATTTTTCTAAGAGGATTGAAGGGAGTTAAAATGTACAGGGCAGAGGTGGCACTGAACCGGAAGATTGCCTTCCCTTTATTCAATACTATAAAGGTCTGAAAAAGAGAAAGAAAAGACATTTTATAAGTGTGTGTTCACTGTAGATGCTCATTTTAAAACTGTTCCTAGTGACCAATCACCAAACTTGTAACTTTTTTAATAGCTAATACACAAAACCATGACTCGTTTTTGATATAAAACTTATTTCCAGTACTTACCTGATGTACCTGACATAAGATATAATTTTAAATACAGAACATTCAAATAATTAATGTTTTTATAATACTTCTTCATTAAACAACCTCAGTATAGTAATATGATACATTTACATGATGTGTTTCTTGTAAAAAAGGGTGCAGAAATGATTAACTAAAATTATAATTTTATTTATGTTTTCCCATAGAAAACTCCCTCTTCCTGTTTGAAATGCCATAAGCAGGGAAACCTTACCTGTGGATGTTAATGCTGTGTTAGTAAGAGAAAACCTTATAGAAACTGATTTAATAGACTACCCATTTGTTTGTATTTTTTATTCTAGTCTGTTTCTTGGTCTCTGTGCTAAGGAGAGAGGGAAATAGCAGTAACACATATAGCCATGATTAGGTAGATCTCTGAGGACTGTAGGCATCTGAATACACCTTACCAGAGGAGAGCAAGAGATACATCCCAGATGACCAACCTGCACAATTGTGGTTTGCAGGTGTGAAACTTTCCTAGAACATACACGTTAAATTTAAATGTTAACAGCTAAAGAGCCTATCAAATGTAGATAAACGTAAAGGCACGCAAGCCTTACTTCGGAGAATTGTAGAAGACTTTGTAGGCTGAAAGCTTGTCTATTTTTCTCAAATAAATCTGTAAGCCAAATATAAATGGTATGAGAGCAAACCCTACAAACATTGCTTTGCTTCCACTGTAGGCCATCATGGCTGTGACAGCATTAACACTACAGCATGGGAAATGTGGACTGTCAGGTTTCTTTGTGGCACTAAGGTGCTCTTCAACTGCAAGATCAATCAGAAAAGAATGAAAAACACTGCAGAAGGACGGCTCAGTAACTCAGAAGAAATGCATGCGGTGGAAGGGATGATACAAGGATTATAGCCTAAATTCAAACTGAATTAAAGGTATTGAAGAATCTGCCCAAGAGAAATGTCCAAAATTGCCTTTTTTTGTTTTGTAAGAGTTGTGTATTTCGTAAATAAACTATGATAAAGCCTCCTTGTTTTTCATTACGTTGCTGATGAAGTGAGCTGTAAACTAGAATGACAGTGGAAGTGTGGGTAATGGTATGTTGGTCTCTTCTGGTGTCCGTGACATCGAGCATCGCTTCAAGACTGTAAGCAAGTGGACTACAAGACTATTTCTGGGAAGGCTGGTGGACAGAGAAAATATGTCAAGGAGGTTCAAGAAGGATGATTCTTCAGTCTGCTTAGATTTGGGAAGCTTAGTATGTATGGCCCGTGAAGTACAGATACAAATCTCTAGGAGCACCCGGCAGGTGGAGAGAGATGTGGAGATGAGGGTTTCCACCAGTCTGTGACAGATACCAAGTACTGAAGGCAGAGGAGAAGCAGGGATTAAGCCCTGAGGAAAAGCTGTCCCAGTCCCAACTCACTTGCTGACTTCTTCATTGAGCTGTCTCACTGCCATAGCTCTACATGGCACACCTTCCTATACAGACCAAACCCCTTAAGAGTAAGGGACATTAATAGTGAGACTTTATATTATCTTGAGTACAAACTCAAGATGCGTAGGAATGGTGTAACATATGTATTTGATTTCCCCACTTCTGCACAGAAATGGAGAAACTGCATATGAAACTGAGGACAGTGGGATAAAGCCTGAGCTAATGTTTCTGAATTACACTTCCAGTTATGGATTACAGATCACAACCTTCAAAGCATAACTGCAGATGACCTGACCTTAAATGAAGCTTTCCTTTTAAATACTGAAGCAACCAAGCAGATGAATGATTTTTTGGCACAATGTTTTAAAGCCTCACACCCCAAGCAGGGAGGTGAGTTTCCCCTCCCAGGTCTGTCCCCAGCCCCCAGGACTCACAGCTCAGAAGCCTCCAGCTCGCCCTCTCGGCTTTTGTAGCTATGAGGTAGTTGACAAAACACATTAAAAATCACACTCCCTACTAATTTTGTATCTAAGACTACACCACCTACGTTTAGTCAACCTACATTTTTTTTAAAATCTTTGAACACAAGCATATTAAACATACATCTCTTTTCTAACGTGCCTTATGGAAAATAACAGCATGCTGGCACAGTTCCAGTTTCAGTTGGAAGCTGCTGCTATTTTAGCTGTTCTACTTTCTGCTGCCCTGCATAAGCAGAACCAACAAGACATAAATTCCCTACCTCAGTTTTAATTTTTCACTCAAAGCATCTTTGTGACTGGAGCCTTCAGAATGACCTTGTTGGTCCTCTGACTTCTAGCCTTAAACATGAACTAAAATTGTATCTTATCTCTGAAGAAGAGTTTTCATTAAAAAATACAGATAACAGCTGATATCCAACCCCTGTGTCAGCTTCCCTTCCTGGTAAGCCTGCTATATCTCACTCCAGTCTCAACCCAGATGCAAGCCAATGTGTGGGCAGTGTGATGAACATGAAGTATTGTACCCAAAGCTGTCAGGACAAAGTAGACATACACTGAGAAAAGCTAAATAAATTCTAAACAAATTGTAGGATTAATGTTTGTATATGAAGGATTAGGTACTCTTTTCAGGTCTTAGGTTTTATAAAGTGCTTTAATCATTTTATAAAGGCAGGAAACCTGCTCACACTCAAAGTATTCGAGCATGAATATAAATTCAAAGAAATCCCTAAAGAGAAGTCCCTGATTTGCCGCTTTTTGCATCTGTAACCTGGATCCCAGTTCTGTAACTTCTGCCATATTTGATATAAACCCAGAAACTGCATTCTTAGCAGGGCAAAAGAGGAGGAGTATTTTGAGAAGATGCAGCTAAGAGGGATGAAGAGTCCACAGCGAACAAAGATACGGTCTCCGAGAGCCTCTTGGGACAAATAGTTCCCAAAACCTTATTTCTCCTCTCCTTCCTCCCAGTTAGCTTTAAATGTAGTTTCTTGAAGGCTACATTTAGCAGGCTGACTGCTACTCCATTGCATTTCCACTTCCTACAGTTAAATAAACACCATCTAAAACCTCATAGGACCTTCTGAAAGGCAAGAGATGACATATTGTTGAGCTGGGTTCTTAGCTTCTCAGGAAAAGCCCCAGGGGCAGCTAGAACAAGAGACTCGTGGCATATTAGAAGTTGGCATTTCTTGGTTTTGTGGTTATCTTTTGAAACCATGTTTTCCGGCAAGACCTTAATTTTTTGTTTTCCTAGAACTTTTCATTTAAAAATTCTTTCACTTACAACTATTAAAAAAAATCTAAAATTACTAGTGCATTCACCTTTTCTGATGTAATGAAATTAAGTAAAGCAATTTTACAGAATCTTTTTGTTTCTGCAACCCAAGACAAGTCTGAGAATCCCAGGAGCTAGTGGTTTGATCAGATTAGGGACTGATATTACCAAATGCCAGGACAAAAGGAGGCACCTTTTCTGACAGACATCGGTCAACATCCTTCTGGCAAGAGGCACAGCATGGAGCGGCAATCAACAACGTTATATCTATATTATAGCAGGAAGAAAGTGAAGTAAGACCCATTTAGTTCCACTTATTCTTTCCCTGCTCTTTAATGTAGCAGCCTAGGTTCAAGAGAAAATAGCCAGCCCTTAAAGTATGAAACCGAGTGGACCAGATTTTGATGCATGCCTGCAGATCAGGACCTTAGGGGGTTCCAGCTGATCCTTTCTCTATAGACAGTGATGTGAACCTCCTTGATCCTTTGTGATGGCAGCTTCAGCATGAATAGGCAGTCACTAATACATACTGGGAACACACAGATTTGCTCTTACACAGAAGTGGAATGCAAAAAATGGGTAAAGTCCAAGTTCATTTTTACTCAATTTTGGATTAAAAAAAAAAAAAAGACCATTGCAACCATTTAGGATGCTAAACTTCACAGTTCTAAAGACCAGCATTATTGACCACCAGAGTCAGCAGCATTTCATTATAGTAAAATCATAAGAATATAAGAACAGGTATTGTATTATATTATAATAAAAGAATTATGTTCCAAGTGTACAGTTGCTGGCATTCAGGTTATCTGTGATACAGTGTAAATCAGTAATACTATCAGGTGTGTAAATTTGCTATAATGGGCTGTTCTGTTGTCAAACAGCGGTTGTCAATTTTTTCCTTTTCCTTTCAACTTCAGATTAATATTGGGCATGAATATGTCCTCTGTGGTTGTAGGTTTTGTGAGGAAGCACAGTTACAAAACCATAAAACTAGCACACCTATCTGTTTTTGTTTCTCTTAACAGGTTTTCCCATTTTTAACTTTTCATCTCAGGGCTACCTTATCCACAAATTAAGGCGCTCACACCAGCTCAACACATTTATTTATTCCTGCCTTATTCTGTATTAAACTGTATCAAATCATGGCATGCACAAACATATTGCTTAGAAAAAAGTCCCAAAGATGAAATGTAAAACACTCTAGATGATGTTTCAACATTCAGTGCATGCAAAAATACAGTGAACTTATTCAATCTTGCTACAAAAATAGGAAAAAAACCCTTAGCAAGTGGGATGCAATACTTGCATATGAGGCAAATGATGGATGATTTCACTCATGACCCAAATTTGGAATAAAAAAGATATTCCTAAAATTCTTGTACAGGTTTCCTGAATAAACACTGTGACCATGTTCATTAGTATCATTTGATCAGTGCTGTAGGTAACCATTTCTATTCCCTATTTGGAAGTTTGGAAGCCAAACGGATATGGTTTCTGTCAAAAAATCAGGTATAGTTTATGCAGAGATCTTAATAGAGGTCTGAAGCAACAGTGGCATCTGGTAATCCATACACTTGTCCTAACCCTTTCTTGCAAATAAGTGTTTTCCTTCATTCTAGTGTTTTTCATTAGATCCATATAATTTCAGATAGATGCTTCCCCAGGTAGAAATATAAAATCTCTAACCATCGTGCAGCAGTTGTCAGACTGTTACACTGGGATAGCATGTGCTGATTGACTCCTTGGCTTTACAAGGTGGAATTCAGAGAGGGATAAAGAGAAAGCTGAAATGTTTACGGTACAGAGGTAAATGCATTGAGCATTAAGAGTCCTTCATGTCTTCCTGGGGATGTTCACTTCTGTTTCAGGCTTTTCTCAAACTATTCCTCGTTCTGAGAGTTGCAGGAGCATCAACTGCTACAATACTCTCAAAAGACAAGTGAAACAGGATAAAAGTCCTTCCAGAATTCACATACAGCTAGATAAGAAAATCTAGAAATTAGATATTTTAAAATCAAATTACTGATGTAAAATTTAAATAGATGTTGGATTTCTGTTTGGAAAGTCTATTTTCCTCCTACGGAAGGAAGAAAAAACAGAGCGAATTGTAGTGGATGAGAAATTTTTGTCTTGTCTTTGACTGACAGGGCTGTTTCTGTTCCTGTCCTGTAGAAGATTAAAGCACGTGCATAGAGAGGATGTGTAGACTTTAGCACAAAGAAGAGAATCCCAGCAGGTATGTGACTTGCCTGTAAAAGTTATTTAGCGTGCAAATAAAAAGATTCTTCCTTTCAAATAGTACAGAAGCTTGGCTGAATATGTTCAGCTGGTTTCCCTCCATTTCTTGCAACTTTATCATCAGACCTGGCTGATGCAGTAAGTTTTCAGCTCCGTCTGTGAAGGGACTGAAAGGTTCTTCCATTTCTAAGGGCTCTAGAAGCGTACCTGAAGGTCATACCTAGCATGTATCTGTTTTCACTGTACGGCTGATTTGACTATAAATCACATGAAATCTAGCAAGCTAAGAGACTTAGAACACAGCACTTTGTGAAAATCAAAATAACTCCTGTCTTGATATTTATAGAGTTTTCATAATCACAGTATCTAATAATTAAAGTAACATCCAAGCTAGCTATCACTATAAACCGTAAACCTTTTCTGCTTTATATGGGCTGTGCAACAGAATCATCCTGAAAGTATTCCAGAGTTGTTCAAGGCCAGTTCCACCAGAAAATTTAAAATCAGCTTTACGCTCTCTTTACGGTATTTTCTGCTTATCCATGTGTTCCTCTATTGATTCCATAAATTTCCTAAGAATTTACTGTCAAAGCGGATTTCTGTGAACAAAGTGTGCTATGCATTGGTTCATGCTGTCAGTTTTAAATCTGAAGAACCTTAGAGAAAGTGTGGTGTGTTGGCGTCCTCGGTTTCAATATATCGTCACTTTTTTGAAGTTTGCAAAGTATGTCACCTATTATGTATACGTATACACACATTTGTATAGGTATTATATATTGCTTATAATAAAAGAACATACTATGTTTCAGCTGTGATACAAATGTTCCTTTGTTATAAATTCAATTATATCAAAGGAATAAATTTTGGTGTGAATTAAAAGAAAAAGATGAAAGGTTAGTAACCATTAAGGATGATGGATTCTGTCCTGTACCATAGAGGACAATGGGCACTTTGCTAAGGATTTAGAGAGCAGTGAATAGAAACCTAGATTTTCACACTATTTGTTTATACCCTGCTACATCCATTGTACAACCATATTTTACAATCAGGCATAATGTTACTTTTATTGCCAATTTAATTAATGTTAAAAATAATATTACTGCAAAATTCCTCCTTATGTAAAGCAGGAGGACCAGTGTGCCAAGAGCACACGAGGGTAAATGTGCTTTAACAAAAACATTAGCTAAATCAACTTTTTATAACTAGAAGATATTAACTATTTATTTATCAACTTTCTGGAAGGTAGAATGTATATGTATCACTGGCATCAAACATTTTCTGCTCTTGTTGTATACCTAGTCCTTTTAGCAATGCTCAACTGTTTCCACATTATTAGAATGACATTTTCCTACATGGTTGCCAATTAACAGACTGAGGTAACAATCTATATTACCCACTGCATGGAAATGAAATGAACATGATAAAGCACTCCAAATGCCGGCACATGAACAGGATTGATATTAGACTCACTTTTTTATTGATGTAATATGGGTCCATGTCTTCCAAGGGCTCAGACACCATTCCTGGAGGTATGTCGCCGTATATAAACGGAAGTGTTTTTCCTGCCTCCAAATCACTGTTTGGCTTTGGCCCATTTTCATCATCATTGTCTTTACGATCTTGTTTAGAATTCTTAGTTTTTTCTGCAGCAATGCGCTGTTCAATAGCTGCAAGAGACTCTCTAGTGAAGTATTGGAAGCTGTCTGGTCCTGGTGGTACAAGCACTGACTGCTCCATCTTTTCATCCTGCACATTTTAATTACCATTTATTCTTCTGCATAGGAAAATACTAAAAGAAAGCAGAAAATAAAATTCAAACAAACATGTTAAGATCACTAAGTAAGAAAGATATGACATTTATTTTTAAATGCTTTTGTTTATGCTATGTTGGAATTTTCAAATACACAATATTGAAAATTATGTAAAGAAAAATAAAATAAGCAGTTTAGTTGGTGATTTGACCTTCGTAAGAGGCACTTGCATGGTTCTTATGCTAGTTGTATAAACCGCAATAATTTCTCAACTCTAGGACTATAATGGTCTTTTACTTCAAATAAGCAAAAGCACAATACTTAAGAACAATCAGATACATTCTTTCTTCGTAACTCTAATTATCTTAGAATCACCTCATTGATTCCTCTGGAATCAATCCGGGTTATATTGGTAACTATAAATAGCACAGTTCAGCAAGAGTATCAGAAAACAAGCACTGTAGAGTCAGAATTTCTGTTAAATAAAAATCAACTCCGCATATTATGAGGTAGTAAAGTAGTGGTTCCAAGTAAGTTTTTGTATGGGCAGTTATTCTAGATAATAAGAAGAACAATTGCCTATTTTAATTTCAATGTAACTGTTACTATATATCTGGTCCTTTATTCAATAGCTGTAACTGGATAATCTGGAAGTATTTCTAACATACATATTTATTTATATCTTGCAACTGAGAAAATAAACCTGACTGGGGGGGGGGGCGGGGGGGAAGAAGTCCCGTTAAAACGATGGCTCTGGTGTCTTTCATGCTGCTCAATAATCTTCTGATGACATCAGACACACAGATGAAATGTGTATTTGGGCACACAATGGCGCATATATCCCTCATTCCTGAACGTAAAGAGGTATTTGCAGTCTCCACCCATTGCTGGGGTCCCTGTGAAATGATCAGTCAGCCTTTCAGGAGACTTCAGGGTCAATGCAGGTCAGTACTCATTGACATAAGCTGGAGATATGGAATGACAGACAAGTAAGAATACAAGAGGTGGTTGGGGGGCAACATATTAAAACAAATGAAAAGGTGACAAACAAAACCAGGAATTATGGAAAGAAGCTGAAAAAGATGAGGAAAGTAGAGCAAAAAATGGAAACAAGAGGAGACCATAAATGAATGTAGGAAGAATTAGAGGAGAAAGTGAAGAATGTGAAAAGAAAAAAATAGGAAGACTGGAAGATTAGCAGTATAAAAATGCAGAGATGAAAACAAAGGAAAATAGAAAAGTAGATGGAGGAAGAGAATACTGAGAAAGGAGTAGGAAGGGAAGTAAATATAGATAGGGTTAAACTTTCTGTTAAGGAAGAGTCAATAAGGAGAATAAGAAATTAGATGAGAAATAAAGGGAGAAGAAAGAAAAACATACCTGAGAAATGAAAAACATACTTGGGAAATTAAATAGAAGGTCACTAAAATACATTAAGTAATAAACCCCAAATCCTCTACATCATTAACGCCAGGGTGAGCACAAACATCTTAATTACACATATGTATTGAGTAGTGGTATATAGTGGATAAAATAAGAAAGAGGGGTCAAAGTGCTTATGGGCTCTATAACCCCAATTTTCGTGATTTCTCAGAAAAATTAAAAAAACATATTTCACCTGGATACACAGAATCATCACCCACAATCAGAGGAATGGCTTCTAAAGAATCGAGGTGGCGGATTTGTCACTGTAAAAAATTAAAGGGAGCTAATCTCCTACCAAAACACAAAGTTTTGACCCATGCAGACTGCAGACTCATGCCAAAAACAATTCTCTAAAGCTCTCCCCTTCTTTCTAATCCTGAAAGGAATCGGAATCATCCTGTTCTCTCTCCATTAGGGGAAAAAAGGATATAAGAAAGTGTACCTCAAGCAACAAGGATTTAAAATCTTCTCTTCCTCCACACAGAGAGCATTCTCCAGATATCCCCCAGCTCCCCATTTCGTGGTTCTGTTTACTTCTGGGAATTGACTCTTCAGTCTCTTAACTACTGAAGGGCTATAAACGCACAGTTTGTACATGCTGACATTATTTCTTAATGTTCAATCACACCTTGTGGATAGTGGGAAAGAAAGAGAAAAAACTACTAGCCACACCACTGTCCTTGCTGATACCCAAACTGAGCCCCGTAAGTGGCACCATAATTTGGGAAACAGATCTCATACTAAACCACTATTCAAATATTACGGGAGCCACAGCTGTAGGTGGATACTACTTGCTCTGTGGGCTTCAGGGAGATGCAGATACTCAAGAGAGAGGCAGGCTTTCTTCTCTGCTCAGCTTATTTGACAAAGGAAGGGATGAAGGCCTCTCCTCTCCTCTCTCGCCTCGCCTCGCCTCTCCCAGCATAGGTGTAATCCCCATGGGCACCAGCAAATGAGGCTCCACAGCCATGTCTGCCTTTCCCTCTCCTCCTCCCCATGAGACCCAGGAGGTTGGTTTTCCCCTTTGACATTTTTCCTTTGAAAATTCTCTTCATTGTCCAAAAACCCCACTGTACACGGCACTCGGTGTTCCCTGCCATGGTGGCCAGCGAGGGCACAGCAAGCCAAACGAGCCGTGGCGCAGTGGGAGAGAGGTGCTGGACAGTAGCAAGGGCAATCTCATGTTTTGAAGAGGAAGGGAATGGACAGCCAGCGAGCAGTCAGCAAAGATAAGCTCTGAAACCCTATGGTGCTCTGTCAGGATCATCTTTTAGTTCAGCTGAGTGTCCTGAACTGGCGTGCACAACAAGGAGGTAAGCCTGCAGGATTTGCCTGCAGGTGCACAGAAACAAGCTGCTTCATAGCCATTAGTTACGTTACAAAAACATTTGATTCAGCTACTGTGTTTACATACTGAGTTTAAAAACAGCAAATGCCGTGGGCTTTTCTAATACCTGTGTTTGTTCTGGAGAAAGGAACATTACATTATTTTTCTACAATCAATCCTAGAATGTTCTCACATCTGTCAAATGTACATGGAGCTAGCCATATATACACCTTTAGATGTATATAAATCTATGTAGGCTGTACTTAACAAAATGTTTCAGGAGACTTTATGGAGATTAAATACTTTTTATCCCCTACTTAACAGATTAGAGGATGATATTCCAGAAACATTTTCCTTTTCTTCATGCATTTCCATGATTATAAGAGTCTTCAGAATTGCAAATAGAAGTCTTCTACAAATTTAAAAGTCAATATTAGATACATACAGAATTCAATACACTCTTAATCCCAAATTACTTTCATCTGTCATATCACAGTGGTTAACTGAAAGGTTTGTATTTCCTTTATTATAGTCGATGAATTTATTCTCACTTATCTGTGTAGGGGTTGGATAACAATTGATACCAGGCCAGTTAATCAACTGATATCCTTCTGATTTCTATCAAGTGATTTATTAAATATTAATTGAATAACTACAGTTGCTTACACATTTGACAAAGGAAGGGATGAAGGCCTCTCCTCTCCTCTCTCGCCTCGCCTCGCCTCTCCCAGCATAGGTGTAATCCCCATGGGCACCAGCAAATGAGGCTCCACAGCCATGTCTGCCTTTCCCTCTCCTCCTCCCCATGAGACCCAGGAGGTTGGTTTTCCCCTTTGACATTTTTCCTTTGAAAATTCTCTTCATTGTCCAAAAACCCCACTGTACACGGCACTCGGTGTTCCCTGCCATGGTGGCCAGCGAGGGCACAGCAAGCCAAACGAGCCGTGGCGCAGTGGGAGAGAGGTGCTGGACAGTAGCAAGGGCAATCTCATGTTTTGAAGAGGAAGGGAATGGACAGCCAGCGAGCAGTCAGCAAAGATAAGCTCTGAAACCCTATGGTGCTCTGTCAGGATCATCTTTTAGTTCAGCTGAGTGTCCTGAACTGGCGTGCACAACAAGGAGGTAAGCCTGCAGGATTTGCCTGCAGGTGCACAGAAACAAGCTGCTTCATAGCCATTAGTTACGTTACAAAAACATTTGATTCAGCTACTGTGTTTACATACTGAGTTTAAAAACAGCAAATGCCGTGGGCTTTTCTAATACCTGTGTTTGTTCTGGAGAAAGGAACATTACATTATTTTTCTACAATCAATCCTAGAATGTTCTCACATCTGTCAAATGTACATGGAGCTAGCCATATATACACCTTTAGATGTATATAAATCTATGTAGGCTGTACTTAACAAAATGTTTCAGGAGACTTTATGGAGATTAAATACTTTTTATCCCCTACTTAACAGATTAGAGGATGATATTCCAGAAACATTTTCCTTTTCTTCATGCATTTCCATGATTATAAGAGTCTTCAGAATTGCAAATAGAAGTCTTCTACAAATTTAAAAGTCAATATTAGATACATACAGAATTCAATACACTCTTAATCCCAAATTACTTTCATCTGTCATATCACAGTGGTTAACTGAAAGGTTTGTATTTCCTTTATTATAGTCGATGAATTTATTCTCACTTATCTGTGTAGGGGTTGGATAACAATTGATACCAGGCCAGTTAATCAACTGATATCCTTCTGATTTCTATCAAGTGATTTATTAAATATTAATTGAATAACTACAGATTGCTTACACGATCCAAATGGACGACTTCTTTTTCTTTAGCATAGCACTGGAAATTCCACAGAGGAAAGAATATAAGAATACACAAAATATAGATTTCTTACTACGTTATTTCCTACTCTCCTTCTGGAGTGAATGAGATTTTTTTTCCTTCTTCATCTCCAATTGTGTTTGACTGACAAAATACTTCAAATTTTGGAAAATAAGGTAGTCAGAACATTTGAGAACAGAATAATTCTGTTTCTTCTGAGATTTCCCAGGCAAAATATATTCATATATACTTTGTAGTATACATTGTTGTAAGCCAGATAATTCCAGAGCATACTCAGTATACTCTGTGTGCATGGACCATCTGTGAACCACATGCAGAATAAGTCTGAAGTTATTCAGCTGCATCTGTGTAATTGCACAATGCATAGTTGATCTGCCCATGCATATTAAGTCTGAAGCATCCAGAACTACACTGGATTAGCTATGCACACACTGACCATCTGGGCAATATACATGCAATTGGTTCAGCACTTCCCCGATAGATGTGATCTACTGTACGCCTTGTGTAGTTGTAGATCTACACATATTTAGAGAATAACTCAAGCTGTCAAATATCCACAGAGTTTCTGCAAATTTCTAGTCTTCAAATTTCACCTAAATAAATTTTCTAGGCAGAATAAAGGGACATGTTGGCAAATAGATGGAGAGATGGTGCCTTGTCTAACAGTGATTCCAAACCAGTTGCACACTAGCCTTTGAAGAAGTCAAGTAGATGATACAGAACTCTGAAAAAGAGACAGGTTTGAACAAGAAGATCATTTCCTAACCTGACAAGTATCTGGTTTACTGTTAGCTTTCATGTTCTTCATGCCTTCATAACAAATAGCGACAAGAGTTTCTGGAGAGTTTGGTCAGGAGCACCTTAGCATACATGTAGAATTACAGTACTGCAAATACCAAAACTTTAGCAAGCTAATTTCTTTATATTATCCATATGCTTAAATCTAAAACTGCAACATCCTTTGATGTTTGATCTTCTGTGGCAACACCCATGAATTACAATTTAGCTTCCATTTGCCACAGAATATAACGAATGTTGAGATGTTGAAGTTCCATTAGACCCTATGTGCTAGAAATTTGATCATAACAGACCAGTTCCAACAATGCTTGTGGTACAACAGGTCTGGTTCAGCTTTATACTTTCACCTGCGTAAACACCTATATAAAGTCTTCCATGATCACCTTTATATCTGAATACTGAAATCAAACCTGATCTCTAAAAACCAATCTTTTTCCAGCCTCTCCCTCCTTCCTTCAGGTGCCAAGATTCTCAGCATTGTAACTTTTAATATTAGCTAGCATTTAATTTTACTCAATTAGCATAGTAATATGATTAACTTAAAAAAGCTATAGCTTCTCAGATTTACCATATAGCAATGTGCCATGTGCCATGTTTTCTAGAACATACTACATAGATGTTCATTTTCTTCTATGGTTAACACTGCAGGTGCTGAGTGACATGAACATGTTTCTAACGTACAGACATGGTGAATAGACCAGAATGGTATTTTTGCTCTTCTGTTGGCCTAGTCATGTCACACACAGATAAATATGTGACAGGCATGAACTAGAGAATATGCTCTAGAGAATAACTAGAGAATAATTTATGGTCTTTACTTTTGCAGGTAAAACTTTGCATACCGTGGAAGTAGTGGTGAATTAATACTTATGCCTCCCCCACCCCACTTTTTTTTTTTTTGTATTCTCCAATTTCTCAATTTGGTGAAAGGTCATTGAGACTAGATTTGTACACTGCTACATGATGCAATCTGAGGTAGTGCAGCTCTGGTTTGCTGGATGTGAATGTGCATCCAAGATGACGTGGAAAGATGAGTGCAAAAGGGAATGTGCATGAATCTTTCAACAAATACACTGCACATTCTTTTGCATTACTACTTGCAGAATTAATGACTCACAGGTCTCCTCATTATATACATCACAAAGTGCGATTTGTTACACTCAGTGATGTAAGAAATAAGTCATCTCTCACCACTAATAGAAAATAAAAATTACACTAAATTGAATCAAATACTAAGAAATCAGCAAACAAAACCAGACTGTTTTCACTGCCTGGTTAATCTCCCTTTGAATTTCAGGAAGGCACCCTTAAATGTCTGTACAGACTGCTCTATCCTTGTACTTTCCAGCACTGTGAAACTGATTGCTAAGGGAAAACTAGGGCAAGAGAATTCTGCTAGTGTAAGCAGAATTTAATCTTTGCCCTTCACTTTGCCCTTGCCCTGTGACACACATTATGTTTTTGCTTTTGGCATAAACTAACAAATCAGTTCTATTAGAAATCATGCAACTTACTATTTTGAAAAAGCATCAGAGTAGTAAACAGTAGCGTTAATATTTTGAAGTGCTCTAGATGCAATGATGTAACATTGGTAACTTCATTTTTATAAAGAGACTAACTAGGTATTAGCGAGGTTATCAGTGATATGCACAGGGAACATCATCTGGCTGGTTCAAGGCACAACTAACAGACCACAGCTGCTACAAAATAAAGATTAATCAGTGAATCTATGTGTAAACTCACAGGGCCCAAATCGCTATGTTATATTACTTCTCATTGTTTATTGGCACCATTTCTCATTATTTTTGATTCATCAACTACTCATTATGATTCTTGTCTTCAGAATACAGAATAAATACAAATTACCTTCCTCAAAGTGTGGATTTGTGGGAGGAGAGGAAGGAAGGTATGGCCAACTACTGCAGTTTTGTATGTAAGGCCTTAGCTAAGGAGAAACCTCTGTTCCTTTCTTCACAGAACCGAGCCTGTATCTGGCCTGTTTTCTCTATTTTAGGGCTACTACAGGTAGCAAAGGTAGGTAGGATATCCAAAGCAACACACTTGGCAGAAGGACAGAAATCAGATTAGAATATTGGGACTATAAAACTTTTTATGACTCCCTGTAGCTCATATATAAAATTGAATTTAATTCTCATGGACAGCTTTATAAAGGAAACACGCATGTTACCAGACTGATAATAGTATTCTCCCGTATCTTTTTTCACCATCTTCTTGATGTTCCCTCTCGGCATGGATAATCCAGATCTGGGCACAAGGACTTGCTTGCATTAGATTACTTGGACTTGGCTAACTATATTTATTTAATGCATATTAATTTTAAATAAAGGGCAGGTAACAATACTGCAGACGTCAGAATAGGGTACATACATATGCACTGAGCTATAAATGAATTATCTGAAATGTTGGAAGCAATCAAATAGTATATACTACCTGAAGTGAAAGTCTATGCTTTGCAGCTAGATATTTCCATTACCTAGGCTGATACACAAGCAAGGTTATTGGCACAATGAAAGGTCACAGAAGGGGAGTGATGAGGGGAGAGGATGACTAGTTAGTTTGCCACAGAGCAAACGGCCATGGGTAACTATGTGATTTAAGAGGGCAGTTTAGTGCCTCAGTCTGGGCTGCCCAACAGCCAGAAAGCAGAACAGACAGAGATAAGAAATATGTCTATGATATCCACGCTGTTGTATAATTGCTTAGCTTACATCTCATTACATGAGTATCTATGCTAAAATCCTTCATCAGCTCCAGGGAATTCAAAGCCACATTTTCCATCAATCAGCAAAATTCTTACACTACCACGGGCAACAGACCATCTGATGTCTCTTTGCAGTGCTCTGCCATCACTATGCAGGAATGAAATCAAGATTAATGGGACAGAAAGAAAGCCCATAAGAAAACATGAACCTGGCATCTTAATGGTAAGCCTTCATTTGGGAAGGCAATCGTGGCTTCTGATCCCTGCTCCTAGAGCTCTTTCTCTATTATATCTAATAAATGCACTTGAGAAGAGTCAGTTGAAAATCGCCGCAGGTGTATTCATAGCCAAGAAGAAAAAATTTAGGAATACCTATAGGAAAAGAGGGTTTAGTTATAGTTTTCACTCCCAATTAATTTCTTCAATTCAGGAAGAAAATACAAGCCTCAGTTTTGAAAAATAAAACAAAATAAAACAAGCCAGCCCTCCCCCAAACAAAATAACTAACCAAGCAAAACCCCCATGAAACAAGAATGCTCCCTGTGAGCTATCTCTACTAGGAACTGATGTTCACTGCAGTCAAAGCAGACTTTTGTGTAGCTGCAGCCTCTTTTCCCCCTAATACCTAGATTCTTAGTTCTATCCTTGTTTCTTGGTTAGAGTAAATCAGAAGACCACATGATGTGGACACAGCATTTTATTCATCACTATTAGTTATATATATGTATGTGTTGTTGAGATTGCTATTCTCACTACATTTTTAAATTTAACTAATGTATCTCTAAACCAAAATATAGCTACTATGCTTTGCTTTAGATTAAAAATAAATAGCTTGCTTCTGCTTACTGCTTTGCTAGCTTAATTCCATTAACTGCAACCAAGTCATTTCTATTTTAGAAAGATGAAAAAACAAAATTAGTTATGCAGTTCCATAGGAAAAAAAAATATTTTAATGGGACAAGTCACAATGTATCTGCATTACCACTCCACCTGAGCAAATACATTTAATAGATTAGAACTACTGGACTGCTACCAAGCTGAATGAATTCCATGCTTACTGTGTTCCTGCAGTGTATCTTGTGCAGCAAAAGACTGCAGTACAGAGTAGCAATCTTTCTGCTTTCTTTCATTTGATCAGAGCAGGGACCCCTTCTATTGGCAACCTACATTACTAATTCAACATTAATTTTCTCAAGCAATGTCTGAAACATCTGTTTCCATTTACCTTAGCAAACTTAATACCACCTTTCTTCGGTTAAGAAAATAAACAAAGCAATGTAGGCTATGCAGTGTAAATTATATAATCATAGAATCATAGAATAGTTTGGGTTGGAAGGGACCTCTAAAGGTCGTCTAGTCCAACCCCCCTGCTGTGGGCAGGGACACCTTCAACTAAATCAGGTTGCTCAGAGCCCCGTCCAACCTGACCTTGAATGTTTCCAGGGATGGGGCATCCACCACCTCTCTGGGCAACCTGTGCCAGTGTTTCACCACCCCCAGCGTAAAAAATCTTTTTTTATAAGCCCCCTTTAAGTACTGATAGGCTGCAAGAAGGTCTCCCCGAAGCCTTCTCTTCTCTAGGCTGAACAACCCCAACTCTCTCAGCCTTTCTTCATAGGAGAGGTGTTCCATCCCCCTGATCATTTTCGTGGCCCCCCTCTGGACCTGCTCCAACAGGTCTATGTTTTTCTTATGCTGAGGGCTCCAGAGCTGGACACAGTACTCCAGGTGGGGTCTCACCAGAGCAGAGTATAACGCTACTGACTAGTTTTACATTAAGGTAAAATTGAATTTAAGACAAGATGTAAGTTCTGGTTTTGGCATATTACCATACTTGGGAAACAAGAAATAAAAGCTGATGGAAAACAGATTGCTCCATACCCTGGAATGATGTCAAATTTACAGAGCTAACAAACTCAAAGACATATCCATACTCAAAAAAAGTTACTAAATTATGACCTTTGTGGGTTGCTTAACCCCATTAACAGGATTTTGGTGCTTGCTATCTCATGTGGTCAATGGAGGGCCAATCTGACACCATAACCAGAAGCCTTAAAGACGTAATGACAAAAATATTTACATTTTCAAAACTTTCTGACAGCTTTAGTTATGTGTGTATTTTTCTTGCAAACAGACAGAACAGCAACCACTGATTTCACTCTTGAGGTTTCCCTGAGTCAAGGAATTGGATGTGGGGACAACAGGAACATACTTAACACAGCTAATGGGGAAAAATCAACTGTAATTAAGGAAACCAAAAGAATTGCTGGTTTGCAAGCAAAATGATGGGACTGCTATGAAGTGACAAAAAAACCCAAAACTGTAGAAACTTGTAGGTATTTTTTGTACTGCACAGGAAACCCAGACACCATATGAAGGGTAGAAGAATTGAGGTTCTCCAATTAAATATTAGAAACAAGTTTTCATACTTTATCCCCTTGCCTTCACTCACTGTGCACTCAAGGCATGTTTCAGCACATGCTTGTGCATGGTGCGGAGAGGAGGCAGTAACAGCCTCACTGCTCTGTTTTAGGAGCAGGGTATTATATGCTAAGTCAGTGCAGTGCAGCACCCAAAGTGAGGGATCCATCTCACAAATTGTCTTTGAAAGGAGGGAGTGCTCAAGGAATGGGAGATGCTCAAACCGCAAACCAACTCTGCAGCCTAGGAAGCGCTATTGCCACTGCATGACTTCTGTATAGCTCTTATGTTCATCATCCCCTTCTGCAGCCATCAGCCTATCTTAGGTTTTATGCGATGCAACAAATAACATGGGCTACATGTGAATCAAGTGTTTGTCAAAATAATTTGTATGCTATATGCTAATGTCACGTAACACGTAACATATAACACATGCCTATAAACACGTGGCATTTTTATTGCTGTTTATGTGGGCAAGGCAACGTACCCTTTTTTACTGGCCACTTCTGATCCTGCTAAGGCCACACATCTACAGTTCTCCCTGCATGTCCCTCTGCAGTTTTGTGATTCTGAACTCATAAACGAGCAATCATTTTTACCAACAGTAAGAGGATTCTGCTATTTCTTAGTAGGCTGCTTTCAACTTATAAATAATTTGCTAATAATATGTGAGAAATGGCTTATTACTAGGAAATCAACAATTTCTCTTTACACTAGAATAATTAGTATCTGTTCTTGCAGATACAACTTTCTTTAACTTCATAAACTATTTTATATATTCAGATAGCTCTCAAAATTTCTTACAATGAATAAAAAAATTCACATCACTGCTGTAAAGAAATTTCTTCCAAAACACAGACCTGGTCAAAAATAAACAAGTAAACAACTCTCACTTATTTCCTGATTAGTTTTGAACTGATTTTCAACAAAATTTGAATTAACAATGTTAGTCCAATGTCGTTTTGGAAAGTTCTCATTAAGCGGACATTCATGAGGCCACCATCTCTCAATCTTGTGTCCAGGCATGGCTATACATGACAGTAGTCTTCAGACCTGACAGTGCTCAAACCCTGGCACCTTGTGCCCTAGAGGTAGTATAGCTGCACAGTTAATTTACTCTATTGAGTATTAGATAAAGTAATTTGCACTAACATCTAAGAATTATTGCTGGTAGTAATCAAGCAAGCAAGCACATCAGAGCTAGTTCCCATCTCTCTGCCTTCTTTTGCAATTGAGGTGATGTACCCCCCCATAGGTTACGCATTGCCTTGATAAGTCTCTCTGGCACATCTCCTAGGCAAAGACTACCTTTCCTACAAATGGCACCTATGGTTCAGCAGCCATCCTAAAATCCCAGCACCAGTGCATATTCCCACACTCACCGTGTCTTAACAGATTCATCTCAAAGCTTCGTACCTCTGACAGTGGTGTGCAGCTCACCACTTAGAAAAGCAGCAGCTGAAGCATGTGATTCAGAAAAGCAGCATTTGAAGCAAGCGACACAGAGACTTTTCAGAAGTCCTTGATACAGTTATGCTTTACTCCGAACAGAGTAAAAGAGATAAAACCAAAAGTAAAAATACTAAACCACTCCTCCATTACTGCTTCTCTGAATTTCCTAGTAACTCTTAGCTTAATCTTTGGGGTTTGGCCTGAGTCATTTAAGCTGCCTCTCACACAAGGCTTTTCTCAAAATGGTCAAAGAGAACTTCTTGCTTTTACAACTCCCAACTCCTGCATCAGGAGACCACCTGGTCATCCCCATCAGGTCATCAAAATCCATCCATTAATTTGCTGTTTAGTTATGATACCACTTACCAGAATGAGTTTTCTTGGTCAGCTCCCATTCACAAACATGCCAACTGTAATCCTGTGATTACATCTCGATTGTTTTACTGAAGCAATGCTAAGACCAAGGCTAAAGGTCAGATTTGCTTTCTGCTTGCACAGTTTCTCTGTGGAGCAGCCTGGAAGCTGGTTGTGGGGTGACCCAGCTGGCAAGCCCGCAGAAAGAATTGCTAAAAATGAGTTAAATCTAGATGACGTTAAAAGGTGTGTTGACTTCCTGTGTGGATGGGTCGCAGGCATATTTACCTGCCTCATCCATCCATATCTGCCCTTGCGATATTCCACACAGCTGACGCTGGGCAGAGGTAAGGTCCTACATTCACTCCCAGAAGATATCTAGTGAATTGCATGAAGCCTGAATTCAGATCGATAAGCTTGGTGAGCACTAGCATCCACCTAGAGTTTCACAAAGATACTTCATAGCTTGTAAGAGCATTTCGTATAGACATGGAACATCTTAGCACAGAAAGCATGAATTAAAATATAATATTGGTAATTACAAGAGTTTAGGCATAAAAAGAAGGCAGTACCTCAGAATAATAAGCTGTAATGCATAATTCCAAATGGTCACAGTTGGATTTAAGAGATCCAGCTGAACTGGGCTTCATGTATAAAAGATCCCCCACTCATTTCTCAAGATTTATTTCAGCAGGTTTTTTATTCTCATTTATTTTCTCCAGTGTTTAGCTTGTTTTGAGATCTAAAAAGGTCCTACATGGTATTTTCAGTTGCATAAAGGGGGGAAAAAAATCTTGAATATTCCTAGAAGCAATGAAATCATTTTTGCTATTAAACAGTTAACTACAAGCAGCAGCAACAGCATCTGCTGCATCTGCCACACCCTTTGAGCAATGCCTTACTGTAAAAAGCTTCAGATTTGCAAAGAAAGGCAGAGCCTGGGAATTAGTATTTCTGCAGAAGCAGTGGTTTGAAAGCCACTGAATGAAGCCTGTTAGCCACACTGATTTGTATTTAAAGGCTAAATATCACCTTTTTTTTTTTTCTTTTGAGGTGCTGGTGAGTTTCCAGTCATTTAATATTTTATATTCTAACTCTACAATAAATGTTCAGGATTTTTTTTTTTAATATAGGCGTGTAAAGATATAATAAATAATCCAGTCAAAGCTAGAAGTGATAGAATTATAGACTATAATAGTTCTATCTAGTGATAGAACTATAGCATTGGGATTTGGGAGTTTTCTGGGGTTTTTAATCCTATGGTTAGTCAAGAAGAAAAATTAGAGAAATGTGCTTCTTTAAAATAAATAAGAATGTATTGTGTGCAGAGACTTTAAATGTTTAGCAGCCCAGAATATTTAAAAATTAATGAACTTAATGCTCTTAAGTGTACTGAGAAAACAGACAAAATGTATACTGCAGGTGACAACAACATTAAAAAATAGCAGAACTAACAGAATGTCACTGGACACCATGTGATATTTAAAAACGGAAAACCATTAATCATAAATTTCTGAAATACAGATATATACTTAAAAATAGCATAAATGATAACAAATTTTGCAGCAACACACTCAGTCATTCAAATTCTGAGCCACTTCTGGTACTTTCCTGAAGACCAGATCATCTACTAAAAAGCAAGCGACATTTACTTTATCAAATACAGTACTAAGCTATGTGGTTAAATATATAATTGTAGTGCACACTTAGTGATTATTTTGCAAAGAAACCATTCTCAAATACAGGTACTATAAAAAGGAAAGAGGCTCGAGGTCTGCAGTTCCCATAAATATCATTCAGGGCACATCAAATGTGCAGTTAAACTATGTTAATGAAGCTAATGAAGTAATAAAATATTTAATAATTTTAAAGGTTTCTATCTTGCATTCTATCTTCAATTGAAACTGATAGATTACAAGGTCTGTATCACGTGAACCTGTTCATGTGGATCCACCTGTAAGATAAGAACTCTAATAGGAGAAGCAACATGGTGTAGTGAAGACCACAGCAAATAATGGCAGATCTGACGAACGGCAAACCACATCTCTTTCAGCCTCAGCTTTTCTGATGGGGAAATAACAGTTAACCCATTTTAAAGGATTTGTGATCGGTGATTAAAATACTTTCAGCTATTCTTCTCATTCAAAACCACACATTTGTCTTTTTAATGACTGAAAGTACTCTTGTCTTTGTGATTGGAACTGCTTCTTGCTGTTCTAAATTGTAATTTTTAATGTTGTAATAGAGGTTGAAGTGTTTTGGAATGCTTTTTCTAAATAGTAATTTTTAGTTTATAGTAGTGAGTTATAATGTCTTCTGGTATTTTGGCATGGGGTGTCCAGGGCAATATCTTAAACAGTTTGAAGATAAACGATAAGGTTAGTCACTGTTGTCCCATAACTCTTTACTCCACTAATAGCAGACCCAGTGTGAAAGCTAGTTCTAGCCCTACTAGATGACAGAAAGCTTCAGCCACTCAAACTCCCAGAGTCAGGTATCGATTTACAGTACACCCAGCTGAGAAACAACACAGAGAGGCATTCCTCAGCATGTCACTCTTCTTGTCTGATCAATGCATCTGAAGACAGGGAACCGTTTCCTACCAGACTTTGAGAGCTGAGTAATGTTTCTGCAGGCGTCATATATACAACCTAGATGCATTTGTATAAACAAGCTTACAGTGAGAAGCCAAAGTAGGAAACTTCATTTTTTTAAAACCGTTTGTCAATGCACTTGAGACAGGGCACAACAATGGAAATAAGTGCATTACATAAAGACAATAATATCCAGTTATGAAAAGCAAGTCTTTAGTATGTGAACAATGAACATTGTCAGAGAAGAGATCAATGCAATGTGTAGGTCATGGCTCTAAGGAATTGAAGGACATTTAAGTCTGAGGGAAACATGCACGTTTAAGCTTAGAAATGATCGTGTTACATTGACTATGAGGCAAGGACAAATTGGGGACTTAATATTCGTAAGTGGAAATGACATCAAACAAAACTTAATTTGTTTTTGAGGAAAAAGCCTATGAAAAGTATAGATACAGAAGAATTTTCAGGGCTTAGCAATTTTGAGTAGGAGTTGGTTTGTTATGCCGGTTTATCCAGTTTTCCATATTTATTACGCTTAAAATTCTCGGGTTTCTCTATGATTTAAAATTGCATCAGGATGTATGTTTGTGATGTAACAGATGAACTCTTGATCCTATTGAAGCTGTTCTCAAAACATGCTATTGACTTCATTCATGCAGGTAAGTTTTATTACCTAATTGATATATTTGATTTATATCCTGAAGAAGAATTCTGATTTGTGCTAGGTAAAAATGTAATTTCAACTCAAACTCTTTTGTCTTACCTTAAAGTAGAGGCACAATAACTTGGAGGAATACTTCCCTTTAGTTTTCTTTTACATACTGAGATTTTACCAGCTTTCATATGTGCTAAAAAGATGCAGTTTCTTTTTCTGAACATATTTTGATATTTCAGTGCTGTAGGACTAATGCATAAAAAATAAATATGAGTGAGAGATATTTGTATTAATAAATTACTAAAAGTACAATTGCAAATTATGTAAATATACATATATCATCCATCATTCAATAATTACTTATTAAAATTTTTGTAGCATGTTTATAAATTCATTATGATGGAGGTCCTCTTTTGTCACTTATAGTGCAAATTATTTCTCATACTGTAAGTTGTGGGACGGTAAAATGCTTTTTACATTATGACATGTAACGTCATACAACATATAATGTCATTGGAAATAATTGCTATAAAACAGTGATTCTCAAAGTGGGAAAGGTTGAGGATGGGGGCAGGGATTTAGCCTGGAGAAAGTCATAAAAAAAGGTATGAAAATTTCATCAAAATTTTTGCTCTCCCTTCCTCTCTTCTTACTTTTCTTGCTAAAACTTTTTTTCTCCATGAAATCTTTTCACCTTTCCAGCAAGCCCATGGGGGACTTGAACTTAACATTGTCCTTAAGTAAACGGGTCCTAGTGAGTGAGATGCAAGTGTGCACCCTCTGTACATGTCCACTCCAGCCTTCCCAGCAGCCAGGCTTGCTGGAAGCTGAGTGCTAGGTGGGGAGTGTTTTGGGCTCGATAGGATCGGGGCTGGGTTTTCAGGTATGTGTTTGTGAAGTTAGGCTGGGCTGGGTGATGAGGGAGTTCTTGGGTGAACTACAGGTTGACTGCAGAAGCTTGGAGCAAGCCAGCAAGTGAGGAGAGGTGACTGTATCCAAAATATTCCAAAACCAAAAAAAGGTCAAGATCAAAACTGTTACCACTGTAAAAGACAGTTAAAGACAGATGAGAGTGTAGAGCAAGAGGCATTTTTTTCAGTGAGGACACAATGATCTGATACATAACAGATGGCCAAAGCATAAGACTGTGAATAAGTACCTTACACAGCCTGTACCCTTAGTGACTATGTCCCCTAAGAAAGGACCTCAGTGAAAATGTGCAATATGTTACAGTATCAAATCTCAAGATGCCTGTTTTAAAATATGAACACACAGATTTATCAGCAGCAATATGAAATTTTAAGATTCTGTTTAATTTTACTACTTATTTTTCTCAGGCTACATCTGTACTATATTTGACAGTGTGCAGCCAAAACTGTGTTCTGTCACAAGCTGCTCCTGAGGCAGTATGAACCTGTCCATATTGCCTTTTATAGGAAGTCCTTCTGGATTTGGGAGGCAGGTTGCTTGCAAATCTCCCTGTTTGCAGCAGCAGATATCTGAGCTTTTCTAGGAAGATGTCTCTTTTGAGTTAATTTTTTGTTCTTGTGCCCCAAACAGCAGACAGCCAAGATGTGTTCACACTGCAGGTAAATGGGTTTACACGCCTTTGAAGATTACCTTTTCAGAATAGCATCAGAGCTCTCCAAACCACATGGGCCCTGCTGAAAGCAAGCAGAATGGATGGCTGTAGCTATTTTGGTCTCCAGGCTCCCTTCAGAAACATCCTATTTATCCTATATGCAGTCCAATTGACCCAAGTTTTAATTATTTCAGACTTCCTTCCACTGCCATTGCTGGTGTAAGTGTTTTCAATTTCTAGGTGGAGTGGCTCATCCCACAGGAGGTTGGCACATGAAAGGCTAGCAACCAAGCCTAAGGGCTGCTGAGGTTAGTGGTGTCTGTGCTACTAGCAGTGATGGGAAACCAGACTCTTACATGTGTCAAATGTCCTCATCTAAGTTTTGGAGTAAGACTATGTCTAAATCTTACTGTACTTTCCCCCCTCCCCATACATATCTAAGATGCAGTCTTTCTTAGCTATCCACAAGGTTAATACTGTCAAACAGTCTCTGTTTTCCATCATGCTTACAAAGAAACAAGCAAGTTTCTTTGGCCTCAAACAAAACATGCCCATATCCAGGGTGATTTTCTAACTAGTTGCTTAGGCTATGTTATCCTGCTGTATAAGTTCTCAGAAAATAGATGACTGGTTTCCTCTCAGAGGGTCTTTGCAGCCTTTCTTCATTATCTCAAACTCTGTTTTTTAGATGTTAACTCCATTGTTGAAATTTTCAATTTACATCAACATTGTGCTTTCGAAGACTTCCAGTCACATTTAGGAGACACAAATATCTGCAAAGCTCCCTCATTATCCTCCTTTTAACCTCTTCTTTTTCAACATACCTTGCAAAACTCTTCTGTGGTTTGGCTGCTCAGCCACCAAAACTACTCCTTCACCTTAAAGGTCTTCTTTCTCTCTGTGCCATCTGAGCATTTTTCTTTATACTTAGATTGTATGCTGGTTGGGGCAGTGATTCCCTTTCTCTCTGTGTTTGAATAGCACATACAGATTGGGGTCCTAGATTCCATATATGAACGCCTACCTATTATAGGCATACAAAAATATCCATATGTATGCAAGGCAACAGGTAATGTTGGACACAAACCAATATAGAACAATTTGTGGGTAAGAATCTGGAATTTAAGAGGTGTTAAAGTCCAAAATTGTGTACTTTAGAGGAGTAATATAAAGGAATGCATTCAGAACTAGAGCCTGACAGAGCCAGAAAGCAGGAGGCTTTTAAGAACAAAGTTCCTGAAACTTCCAGAAGTAAAAACATGCCCTATAACACTGTAATACAGTGTTTTAACTGAGATAACACATCAATGTCTAAAAAAAAGGCCAAAACTTTCTTGTTTTAATCCCTCAAAGCAGTTAATAATTACTGCTTCAGGAAAGCCACCTGAATTAGAAGCATTACACAGAGAAAAACAGACCTGCAGACTTCTAGAAGGGAAAATTGCTTACTGTGTGGATTTCAGAATAATGCTAATCACAGTTTCACTACCCACAGCCATTATTTAGCCATCTTCACAATCTTTTCTCGCATAAAAGAGAGCAAAAGGCTCATATTTCATATCTGGAATTTATCTGAACAGACAGCTAAAGGCATAACCTATCCTTTTACAAAGTGCTAAGCAATCAAGATTTCACACAAAAGTCAATATGAAATTCTTATCACTGTTTTTAGATGTATTTTTTGCCTAAGCACCTAAATATAGACTTAAATACATAAGCTTAGACCTATCTTATGAAATTTCAGCCTTATATCATAGTCCATCTGACTTTAATCACAGGAGAAAAAAAAACTATTGCCAAAACCAACCAGTTTCCTGCGTTTCAGAATCCTACAAAGCACATAACCCTGAGAAATAAATGTCACTGCTGAGACACCCAGTATAGAAATACTACGCACAAAGAGCTCAAAGAAAAAGGGAGAGAAAATTTTGAATAAAACACTGTTATTACTATTAGACAGTTAAACAGTACTCAATGTATTGAAGACAGATCTGTTTCATAACAGAAATAGCTTTTAAAAATAAAATTGAATGTTTACTACTCCCCTGCATTTTTTTAAATTAATTGATTCATATTTCCCCAGCTTTTTTTTTTTTTTCATTTTTTTTCCCCCAAGAAACTCAACGCTAGCTATCGTCTAAGAATTAGGCATGCAGACATAAGAGAGGGGGTACTGTATCAGCTACTTTGCTTTCTCTTGTTAGCGTGTCTCATCATTTATCATTCTCTACTCTTGAGCCATATGCGTTTTTGTTTCTCCCAGTGGAGCCATTAAATATTATTTAGTGCTGGTTCAGGATTAATCTCAACTTAGACTTTGCAGATGTATAGAAACCTGTTGAGAGGAAAGCAGAGGGCAAGTCTGAGGTCAATGCCCACAAGTGACAGACTCACAGCCAGCCTGTGCAGCAGCTAGGAAGCATATAACCTAGAGTCAAAACTACCAGACATACTGTCTAAAAGATATGAGAAATTTTTTACCAGGCTGCAGCCCTAGAACTCCCATAAACTGTAAGAATCCTTGGGATTGGCATTACATATAACAATTATCGATTTTAAAAAAAACCAACAACAACAAAATGTGTATGCCTTTCTAAGCTGTTGGTCATTTTCAGCTTGTTGTAGTGATAACCTAAGCGAAGGTCATTATTAGCAAACCGAAGGAGGCAATGGTTCTTTCTAGGTTGGATTGTGTGCAAAACAAAATGGTAGCACCATTGCTACTAGTGTTGCAAAAAAACACTTTCAAAAAATAATTCCAAAATAAAAACCTAAAAATACTATCTGAATAAAAGTAATCTGCAACTGGAATTCTACTTCAAAGGTACTCAAAGTAATTAAGTTTTTTTTCTAATCTCATTGCACATGTATATTAATAAAGCTGTAAACTTTTGTCTACTATATGTCCCACTACTGAAATATGTCAATGTTTTCACTTCAGAGCAGGTACAGTCCTCATACCTGGTGATGCAAGACTGTGTCTACATTAGCATTTCCAAATTGTCTATTTACATTTCTATTTATAGAAATGTTTTATAATTTTATTTATTTAATATGTATTATATATATAATTTATATTTCTAGCTATATTTCTATTTATATGCTCATTTTAGTACTTTGGTGCATACTTGCTCCTTATTACAGATGACTAGGCTACTGGCATCCTCCACCCTGTACTCCCAGGAGGTGGTTTTGTATTGCAGAATCACAGACTTTCAGGCCGGCTGAGGTGGAAAGGTACCTTTGGAGATAGCTTTTGTATTAGCATAAAAATATTTTGCAAAATTTTCTCACACATTTCTAGCCATTTTAGGGTGTAAATTCTGCTTCTATAAAATGTTACAGGTAGTTTTATATTTGCCCATCAAAAAGCAGACAGCAAAACAGAGAGAAACATCCTGTAATGACATCTGGCAACCCTTCCTCATCTAGGTGCATCAGTAAATACAGTTTTACAAAGCTCCCTGGTCCCAGAAAAGAGTGCTATGGAGTAAAGTATACTATTTTGCAGCAGATTTTAAGTATATTTAATATATCTTCCTTTTCTCAGACCCTATATGTCTTACCCATCACTTGTTAAACAAAATCCATTTAGTTTGCCATTAAATAGGAATGTATTTTTAATGATTCATGTACACTGGTTTTCATGTAAGTATTCAGCATTATTAAAAAGAAATAAAACAAGTTTTAGTTTGAATTAAGTCCAGTTTGGCATCTGATTTAGCAAGATACTTTCTAAATTGCTCTTGCATTTCTTGTAAGTATTGATTAACAATCTTCAACACTACAATTTAAATTTTTTAATTAGTATTAAAGTTAAACAATCTATCTGAAGATATGTCCCCTATAACACTGACTTTCATGGAAGAAAAAGAAGCTATACATTTCAAATTTATTTTTTTCCAACTATAAACTGTTCCTAAAGGACACTCAAGACAATATTGCACTGTTTCTTTTGCAATTGTTAATTCAGAAGTTAAAATATTTTATATTTACTACATTAATATATTATTTCAGTTTGTGAATATATTTAGCTTATTCTAAAGCCATACTCTAAAAAAAATCTGCACAATAAAATGTTATTACCTCTAAGTAAATATATACATATTTAATTATATGTATTTATATGAACATTATTTATTTTGTTTGCTCTGAAGCTTAGAAGCCAATGCATTAATCAATGGTAAGAAATACTCCTGGATCCGGGGACACAATCACCTCTCTTGTTAAAAAGACCTGACCCTGGTACAATTTTCACTTGTTTTAGTTGTTAGTTTCCCAAGGAGTCTGGGGACATGACTCAAGAGTTAGCTCACATCAGAAGGCATACGCTGTTGACAGGGTGCATACAGCCACCAGGTTTTTAAGGACAAGACCCTTTGCAGACACAGGGTATCTCTTTCAACTCTTGGCATTGATGGAGCTAAAATGACTAAGAAAAATTTTATTGTAATGTGTGGATCATTTTTCTTGGAGTGTGTGCTGCTTTTGGCTGGGATAGAGTTAATTGTCTTCATAGTAGCTAGTATGGGGCTATGTTTTGGATCTGTGCTGAATACAGCGTTGATAATACAGGGATGTTTTCATTATCACTGAGCAGCGCTTACAGAGTCAAGGCCTTTTCTGCTTCTCACCCCACCCCACTAGTGAGTAGGCCGGGGGGGCACAAGAAGCTGGGAGGGGACACAGCTGGGACAGCTGACCCCAGCTGACCAAAGGGATATTCCACACCATATGACGTCATGCTCAGCATATAAAACTGAGGGAAGAAGAAGGAAGGGGGGGACGTTCAGAGTGATGGTGTTGTGTCTTCCCAAGCAACCATTACGCGTGATGGAGCCCTGCTTTCCTGGAGATGGCTGAACACCTGCCTGCC
>NW_008794888.1:904460-909922 GCF_000699145.1 Aptenodytes forsteri | reverse complement strand
AGCGAGTGGCTGGGTGGGGCTTAGTTGCCAGCTGGGGTTAAACCACAACAGTGGGCAAATCTTTGTTTCAGATATAATATTTTATTAATTCAGAGTAGTAGATTTGTAACAAATTTTATTTTGAGACAATACGAAGTCCTGAAAACAGTAAAGGGTCATCCTTTCTGGTCTATCTCCCCCAGTGTGTGTGTAAAGAGAAAATAAGTTGAGCTGAAGGCAAAAATACTCAGATATGAGGTTTCTAGATAACATTTGGATCACATAGTTAATGTTTAAGAAAAAAAATCGAAAAATATTGTTGGATAACTCCTTTTTCAATTAAGCATTGTTAATGTAGCCAGTATGGAGCTCTGAAAAGTTCTCTGTCTCTATCCATCCCTGCACATTTCAGGTGATATATTTGCCATTATTTAGGCTTTCATTTCAGAAAATAAATGTATCAGATTGGGTTTCTCAGCTGTGAAAAATTCTGAACATTAACATAAAATATAAAATATTGAATTGGCTCTGGTACAGTCATTTTATTTAATCAGCTTTAAAGTGTCCTAGTTCTCTCTGCTGAAGATAAACTATCAATTTTACAAGTCTTTTTAATTAAATGTATAGTATTCTCCTGACAATAAGCAAAAATCAATCAGATTTGCCAAATATCCTTTTCCTACCCCTTTTATTTACATACTCGCTATGGTTAACCAGTAAAGCCTATTTAATCTAAGAGAAACACTAAGAAATTAAATAAGAACGTATTTTCTGTTTGTTCTAGATATATTTGAAGTGTTGCAGAGTGTATATTTATCAAGACATACTTAGAATAAACCATAGAATAAATGTTTTGAGGGGCTGCTTATATACTTTAAGAAAATCCTAATGAAGGTAGATTTTAGGAGGTCTATTTTGAACTCTATATAGTTTATGATATATTTTTCTTTAAGTCTGTTGTATCTCAGATATCTACTTCTTTTTGTAGACTCAGAAAAATCGGGTTGGAAACAATGATCAGAGGCCACCTAGTTCGTCTCCCTGCCCAAGGCAAGGTCGCTATACCTATTTCCCAACAGATGTTTCATCTAACCTCTTTCTACAGACCTTCATGACAAATTTCACAGCTTCCCCTGACACTCTATTGCAGCTTTTCACTGTCCTCTCTATTAGAAAGTTTCTCCCCGTATCTCATCTGGATAAGCCCATTTTTTCAGTCTTCACTTCCTGTCCCACCCACTATGGATGTAAAGAACAGAATTCATCTTCAGTATTCAGCTTCTAATGATCCGCCAGCCTCTTCCCTTCTGTTTTCATCTCTAGACCTGCTCCAGGAATCCTGCAAAGCTACTGAAAAAGCTCTCCTGAGACACTCCTAGGAGGAGCACCTATCATCTTCCTCAGAAATATCTCAGTCACGATTTCCTTTTGGCAAATAAATTGGACAATAATTTGAAACAAAATGGTTAGACACTTTAAATCATTAAAGAATATGAATGATCTCACTCTGAAGGAAACACCATTAAAGAGTAAGTAGAAAATGGAGTCCAGGGACGGATGAGAGGATGGAAGCATTGCAGGCAAATACATCTGGAACACAGTCAAGTCATTGGCTTAAAATGCACTTAAATAACCAAGCATTTGAAAGCTTCCTTCACATACATTACTTCAGTTAAAAAGTACTGTAGTTGCTTCTTAGTTTTGTCATCTTTGACCACTACCACTATTAAATAAAGCCTATTTGAATCTCTCAAGCCTCTACATTTATTCCTAAATTTTTCTTTCTGACCTTGACAGGATTTGGGTTTTTGTTTCGTTTTGTTTTGTTTTACCAGGAAGATGATCTCCAGTGCTTTCAAATGTATTACGAAGTAATTTAAAAAAGCCAATGCTGGAAGCAAATCAGAGAATCTGTTTAAGGAGTAGGAGAAAGATGAAGAAGATTGATCTGCATGTTTACAAGGTACTGAAATAAATTACCAAGATAGAAGGCATGAGATGGGATAAAGCTTGAAAGCACAAACTGAGCTGGATGTTTCTGAGACCAAAAATAGAGGGGTTATGTCCTTTTTTTCTCAGAGACTTGTGAAAAAAGAGGAGATTAATAAAAAGAAGGATGGAAACACTTTAAAATAGAGCACTGGAAAGATGGTCAGAGATGCATTGGATACTGCTGAGACAGAAAGCGATGGAAACTTGCATTCAGAAAAAGCAACGTAATGAGAATTTCCCAGCAAAACGAGGAAGGAGAGAGAGTGCTTCTGGGGCTGATAAATGCAAACAATAAATAGAATGGTGGCTGAGTCAGAAATGTGTTTTTTCAAGAGATATTTAATATGACAGGGAAGGGTGCTACACAGTATTTTGGTAATAAGTGCAAAATAAAATCAATTATTTTCGTCAGAGCTAAATAGCACATTAGAAGAATGTGAAAGGGGGCCTGGAACCACACACAGTGGTGGAAATGGAAGAGACGGAATTGATGACAATAATCAGTAGAAGACAGGAGGCCTGAAAACACTGAACACCCATGTATTCAGTGAGACATCACAGTGATTCTTTAAATAAATATTACTAATATTGAATAAAAAGAGATCACTACATTTTACAGAAATTGGACTAACCCCACTATGGAAAGGGCGATGATTTCCAAGTCTACATTTGTCATTTAACTAATTACTTCACCCATACCAAACTTTCAGTTGTTTCCATCCAACTTTTCTATGTTTTCCTATCCATGTTTTCATGGATAGGAATCTACAAAGAATAAAGCTACAACTAGAAAAATGGAAGTAACATGTGCCAGAACTACTGAGCTTTGGGAAAAACATTTGGAGAACTTGCATGACACTGCCCATCTCCCTATAATATTAGGCTCAGTCAGAAACATCAGTTGTAGCTTTTAATAGTTAAAATTTACTCCAAGATTCCTTTTTTTTTTCATTTTAGAATATTTCAGCTTTATGATTTTTTTTCTCTTTGAGCAATGTGATCTCTTAAGTGCTCTAAAACATTATGCTAAAAAAGCCTAATGGTATTCCTTATCTAGTATGTCTTACTGACAGCATAACTTTTTTTTTCCTCAGTTTACAAGTGTGAATATATATTGTTCAATTTTTAATTTAGTTTGTCTTCTGCTGCATTCGTTTTGGCATCAATAGAAAGTCTACAGGTCAAATACAGGTCTCTTACTCTTGTGGAATCCCACTGCCTCCTACATATATCAGCTGTCTTCAATGGAAACAAAGAAGGTAGAATATGTTCCTGCTATTGGAAGAGAATCAACAAATCTCTTCACGATGTTCAGCCCAAAAGACCCAACATGTTTTCCCACAGGTGAGTTGGTACTGAAGTTCAGAAAATTAATAAAACGAAAGAAAAGACATTCATCCCGAAGAGCACCACAGTTCTAAACACACACACACAAGTCAGAGCAAGCTTTCTGCCCCTTTTGGAAAGAAATTTGCAAAGAAGTACCCACTTCTCCTGATTACTGCCAGAATATTTCTCATAACCAAGAGCAGGAAAACCTTCACACTTCTTTAATCTCAGCTCTTCAATTTAAAGTAGTCAAAAACGATAGGGAAGGATCAGCAAAGTACCATTTAAGGGACAAAATCCAATGCTAAACTTTGTGGGTTTGTCCCCTATATCTGCTTCTGTCATTAATGTACAAAACTTGTACAGCAGAATTCACATGTTGGAAGGATATGGTGTAATATGGATAGCAGCAGTGATGCCATCCTTAAAAGTCAACAGTCAGCTGTCCTTTAAAGTGCTTGGCATTGGGATAGTACATTGAAGAGAAGAGTCATATTCATAGACATTCTAAAGGTTTTCTAGTTCTAGGCCACCTTCATTTTAAAAATGAAATAATCCGTCATTTATTTTAGCTTCCCAACTATCTCAGTTGTCGACATTTACAACTTCTGAAATGTCAAAGCAAGTTTAGGTTATAATATGACAATTTCAATGTAGATTTCAGTGATCAATAATAAAGTACCCTTGCCCCAATGTAAAGTATTGTTTCAAACACCTGATAGGATATAGGACTCCATGATATACATTCATCTATATAATTTTCCTGTAAGTCATTATAGTCAAACTTTTAAGATTATTTATTTCTGGTACAAGATACTGTGCAAATTGCTGTTGCTTTCCTAGAATTTCCCTATAATTGTACTGATTATACTATGCCTTATGCAATAAAAACTTGACATCCCTTGAGGCAGGCTAGAGCTCTTACTTCCCCCCCCCATTATTGATACTTTCTTTTAAATAAGGAAAACTTTCTGTGACTACCTGGCAAGCTGAGGACAGTCAGTTTAAGGCTGCCTGTCTCTAACTTGCTTTCTTGTGTCTAAATACTTCAGCAAATATTCAAGATCACACAAAACAGGCTCAACAGAATAAACTAACAGGGTGTCAGTCTTGACAGCAATCATCCTGTTATTGTTTCACATTAGATTCTCAGAGTAATTTTTAGCACAGTCTTTTTTCCTTTGTACTTTATATTAACACACCGGTCAAGCCTGAAAAACACAACAAAAAAGTAGGTGCACTTCAAGAATGCAACACTAACATCAGCCAATATAGCTCAGGAGTTTGACACCACAGCTACAAAATAAGCATTTCTGGAATAAGTACAATTGAACAGGTTTTCAACAGGGATAGAAAACACCAATCCATTTTCAAATACTGCAGAATGAGCAACAACAACTTTTTCAAAGTGGGGATGAAGGGCGCGGGTGGGTTGAACAGACAGCCCAATCCCAGATAAATTAGTTCAGTGGGAGTCTTTTAAGCACATACCTCAGACAAGCAGCAGAGAAGAAATCCATTTTAGAAAAGACGCTGAAAGAGCTTGATGTCCACCTGGCAAATTTCTTGTGCTGTTTGAAAAAGCAAGACGGTTCAGATTATGAACCGAGTTACAACTACAGCATTACAACCAGTCCTGATCAGTATGTAAACGAAAGCAAAGGCTTCTAGCAGTGTACCTGATCAGAAAGACTAAGGGCAGGGGGAGATAGAGAGAGAAAAAAGAGGAGGGAGCCCTTTCCTCCTTCGGTAAACCTCAAACATTTGTGTGAAGCATTCAGCCTTAAAGCAGAGCTTCTCTATGGGAAGGAAAACTGTACACTCCTGCAATGCCAGGATTTTGGCTACACCATTGCTTGCTTCAGCCCTTAATATGTTTTCCGTGTGAAGGAACAACATGACCTCTGTTAACTTCTAAACAGTTCAGGGGAAAAATCTTGAATAATAATTTAAACACCCCCCCAAAAAAAATTGGCAAACACCCAAAAATATAAGGCCAGTGAAATCCATCTTGTAACAAAATGCTGTGCTGTCAAAAAGATCTGACTGTGGCTTTTGAAACATTTTTAAAAACACCAGAATTGGATTTTCTCCTTCATTATATGCTTAACAATAACTACAAAGCAAGCATTCAGAAATGATAAAAAAAAAAGGGGGGGGGA
>NW_008794888.1:866275-904144 GCF_000699145.1 Aptenodytes forsteri | reverse complement strand
AAGAGGGGGATGGGAGGAGGAGGAAGAGACACAGAGGAGGGTGAAGAAAGAAAAAAAGGGGGGGAAAAAAAAGATACTGAGCCATCACCTTAAAGGACAGCCCCATCTACCGGCAAAAGAAATGAACCAGCTGTAAAAGATTGCTTTGTAAAAGATTTTCTGACTTAAAGGAGTCTGAAAATCTACAGTCCCGTGTTCCTTCAGCAAGGAACAATGGGCAGGGGTTGCGCTGAGAAGTAGATTTCTTTATCCGGTGTTAAACGAGTAAAAGTTTTCATTAATTTTCATCCCCCGTTAATTACTCGACTCTGAAACATGAGAAGGAAATAGTTTGGGTAAGGGTGGTCCATTATGAAAGCACTAGAAACCTTTCCAGGTCAGCCCCTGGCATGCCACAACTAAATGCTACCTGTCCTCTGTCTCGTTTTACACCTCCCCACGGAGTAGTGGTGGTAGATTCGACATCTCCAGTCATGGGTTCAATAAAGGGGGGAGGAAAAAAAAAAAAAAAAAGGTTCGTGTGCCAGAGTCATATGTCGTGTCCATCTATTACAGGCTGCATTGCCAATCACACAGACTGGTACACGACTGCCATGTCAGATCTATACATTCCCGTGTATTCAGATGACAGCTGTGCAGCCAAATCTGGAACCTAGACAAAAAATGCTCCTTTTTAAAATTCAGACTGCTAAGTAACAGCAACTGCTAATACAACAAACTCCAGCTGCATTGGATCAGCCTCAGTTTGAGTTAAATCAGACAGCATTATATAGCTCATTTTGCTTTCTTGACAAAAAAAAAGAAAAAGAAAGTAGAACTGGGATGGCCATCAGCAAACACTTTTGAGAACCCTAGTTTCAGCCATGCTGGAGGGGGTGGGTGCAGTATGGTAGCAAAAGAAGGGGGCAGTGACTAGGAAGGTGAGAGGTGCACAGAAGGGCCAAAAATAATACTACATTTCTTTGATTGTGTAATACAATTTTGGCATGTAAAGACAGAAGAAAATAAACCTAATTAATACCTGTATGCAATAAGGCTGTCATCTATGATATAACAGATACTTAACACATTAACTTGTGATTCAGTGACCCCAGGCAGCTGTAATGAATTTGATCCCCTAGAGTAAATTCCAGTATTGTTCTGATATGTTCTTTTTCAATATTTTTACATCATAAGGTCCTGACTGCTTAAATTTTGCTTGAATCCAAGCTATGTGAGGCTGAATTTCTTCACCTCCCAGTGGTAGCCTGACGTGCTTGGCCCTTCACAACAAGCACTTGGAATCTCTCAGTACAATACCTAATTTTCAAGCATTTATCAATACAGAACGTTATGAACAATTGTTCTAACAATGAAATCTAATGTCATAAGTTTTTAAATATTTTCTCTGCAAATATTACAGTAATTAAAAGAACACAGCAATCAACCTTATGACACTAAATATTTAGTTAAAACACACCATAATATATCCAAATACTAATACTCAAATGCTGACATACAAAGGGCAAGACCAGGCTGGATACAACCATGCAACTGTCTCCTTTGAATGTGCCTGAGCACTGGTTTAGAAAGACTTACATGCTTTCATGTTTCACTGCCGCCATGATCACCAGTTTTGAATTTAGCTTTTCTGCTGGCGCTACTGGTAGGCTGCTAAATAGCTCAGGTAGGTCCCCACTACTCAAATGCAGTTCAATTCTATGACCTTGAGGTAGAAAGATCTATAAACCTGGTAATGTGCTCTTCAACTGTTTGATTCTTATTTAAGTATAATTGTAAAAGCTGAGTTATCTTTTTTTCACACAATTGCAAAGTTCTTCGAGGTCATGAAGAGCATTTGCAGGTGACAAATTACTTTGTAGTGCTAGTAGCACCCCTGACTCAGAATCATCCTTAAAATTTTAAATACTAAACAAATGTTCAGATACTACTGCTGATAGTATCTGAATGTAGTATGATACAACTGATCATTCCCAGAAATCTTCCTGTTCATGGAGGATGTTTCTGGAAATGATGAATTGTCTGGTGTTTAAAAATACAGATTTATCACTAGGTTAAAAGGCAGAATACTTACTCCTCAGCTTGAAGTTTTAATATGAGTTCCTCCAGTCTTTGCTACAGTCTGGGCATGTTTGACATTTTACAGGCATAGCTCCTTTAAAATGTTGAATTTTGAAATGAATAAACACCACAAAAGAAAACAATAAACTAGGAATCTGGATAGCTTAAACAATAAACACCGGGTAGTAAAAATCTTTGAGATACCTCAGGTGCCTGCAGTTTTAGTTCTGAACATAACACTGAATACATGTATTTTCCCCCCAGCTTAAAATACATAATTTTAATGTATTATGAAAGCATACAGTTTTCAATAGTCCTAAAACGTCCTTCTTTAAGCATCAGTAGAGGTTCAGCATAGGATGCTTAATAGGACCACTGACTTTAAGAAATCTCCAAGTATCATTCACAGAACACTGAAAGCTTTTTTTTAAGCAGCGTTTCTCATGGCTCAGATTTCACTGGTCACACTGGTATAACCAGGTGCTCAAGTTCAGCTCCACCAGCTTACAGCGTCAGGAAAATTGATAGGGTTTGTGGTTATCTTAACAAGCTCCTTTGGTGGCTCCTTGAACCAGACTGTCATCTGACAAGGGATTTGAGAGAGAAGACTTTATCAACACAATAGCAACTTCCTTCCAACCACTAAAGAGCTAAATCCCTTGAATTCTTGTATTTTTAATGTTTTAAACTTATACATTGCACCACAATTGCAGAAAACAAAAAAAGGTATAGATTTCTCAACCACAGCTGCTCCAACTCTAAGATAAATGGAAAGTTAGTAAATAAAACACGGTCTTCCTTCCCTCTCCCCCCAAAAATCCAACTTGCCTTTTTACTGTCTCTAAACAAATAGGACACTGCTAATAGCTAGTAAAATAATTTTCAAAAACAAGCAAGTCTAGGATACTCATTGCATTTACTCTGGAAATTTTTGACCACTTCTTTCTGCAGGTATGGTGACAACTTCTCCCATCCTGAGTGCCCGAGGAGCAATCATCTTAATGGGCATTGGCTGAAGCAACCATCCAACAGGTCCAAAGGAGAGCACCTCCATGCCCTGCACAGCAGGCGAACTTCCATTGAAGCCTTGGGCTTGCAATCTTGCAGATTTCAGATTCTGCAAACCTGGCAACTCTGCATTAATGGAGATTTGTGGTTCACTTGCCCTCATACAAATTTTGACCAGTCCTACTCTTGACTCTGCCTCAGGAATACTGTGCAAATGTTTAAGACACTGGTGAAGAACAGCCCAGTAAGTTTTTGGCTCAAGTGCCACAAACTGCCCACCCTTAGTGATCACCAGGCACTGGGAGATTCTAGTTTTCTTCAGCACATGAAAGGATTCATCTGGAAGTCCTTCTCTGGCGATCCTCTGCAGGACAGCTCCCTTTCTGAAAGGGACCTATAATGAACTCCAGCTGAAGAAAAAGAGAACGTAGTTCTTTTTGTCACTATCCTGTTTCAGCATTTGTGCTGCAAACATTATAGTTCTGTACAACCTAGAGAAACCTTTAAAACTAACCTTAGAAGCTTAGATGTTCAGCCATGGCAGTAAAGCATGCAAGCAACAATGCAGAAGAGTGTGTTCTACATACACAATGAATAGAGTGTTAAGAGCAATATATATGTATATATTTTTTAATGACAGTGTGTGAGGTACATTTTGTTTATCAAAACATTAAGAAATCTCCCTTGATTCCTTACAGTATCTCTTTCTAGTGTTCTAGGAATGAATTCCGTGAATTGCAGCGGGTGTAGAAAACAGGTAATGGAATAATTCATCTAATATGTAAGGAATGAGCCATCCAAGATCCTCCATGGACAAGCAGGTGAACATGATAATCCAGGGGGCTTTTTCCTCTTTCTAAACTTGTGAACCAATTGTACTGCAGCCACAGAAAAGCTATGCAAGCAGTTAAGGATAGAAAAACATCATCATGGAGAACCAGGACCTGGAAAAATGACATGGACTGTAGCAACACAGCACAGAAGACTGCACCAGTTTCAATGAAAAATGAGGAAAACCTCTGAATAAAAAGAAGAGTAACTTTTTGCACAAGGAACAGAACACATTTGCCACCTTCTAAACAGGTATCTTCAGAATAGATATAGCCCATTTCTACAGCGATAGATTTTTGTCACATTTGGAATGTTTTTGTGTACTAGATGCAAATAATAGTTGGCAGTTCTGGACAGTGAAAGATCTGCATTTGTGAGCCCAAACTTACCTGGAAAGCTTGTGAATTATACTATTACAGTGTTACATTTAGATGTTACATGAGATAAACTAAAACACAGATGTTTGTAGTCTTTCTTTTTCAATTTAGCACTAACAGCATATGATTGTCATCACAATACATATCTCAACTACTCAATTAAAATGGGCAGATAAAATCTGAGATACAAATATCTTTATAGAAACTAATAGTCTAATGCATACTCCTATACTTTGCTTACGTTATGGATTACAAAAACTGGTCTCGCCATTGTTTATGCTAAACACGTTATTCTAAAATAATTTAATTCACACACTTTCATATTGTTTCCACGCTCCTCTGTTTTAGTGACATTTCCATGGCTATGAAGATAGCACAGAAACTTCCTTGCAGGACAGAAAACTCTAGTACTGTGAGGAAAAGTGAAGAGAAAAGTTTGTCAGAAACTCAAGCTGCATATTGTGATGTGAGGGAATATACAGAATATTGAAAGCAAGCTACTGATGTAGCCATGGATTGGACAATTCTAGTAAACCACAGGAAAATACCAGGAGGAGGCACTGACCACTAATGGTCCATATCCTGCATTGTAGTGTGTTCAAAACATACCTTACAGCTTGGATTCAATTTCTCAGACCCAAAGTGATATATCAGAATATAGGATATATAAATACACATATGAAACACCATTTTCTAACACTGTATCCTACTGAAGCACCTGCAGCTTGCTATGCTAAGAAGTACTGTGTGTGCCCTGCTATGAACCATGATGCAAAAACCAAAAAGAACACTTCCAGAAAACCACCATACATTTAAAGACAATAAGCCTTTTTTTTTTTTCCTTCTAATTGAATAGATAGGTTATTAATACTCCTTAAGCCTGTAAGAAAATACCTCAAGCACCCACACTTGAAATGGGACAGAACACAGTGTACTCACATATAATAGCATAACTATTTTAGAACATTTCAGGCAGCAAGAAACAAAGAACCTGAAGTACACCATTACCACAATGCGTGGTACCTAGGAGTTTTGTTCTAAGTTCCTATACTATGCTATTATTTTAAGAGTTTGTTTTCAAGACATAGTTCTCCATTTTGAAATATAAAATGGTATCTATAAAATATTATACAATGTAATATACTGCATTGCAACAGAGGTGTTTTCAAGATACTAAAAATGAGTTACATGTTCTTGAACCTAATTTCTTTCACAATGTAATTAATGAAGGCACCAGCCTGGTATTTCTACTAAATCTCAGCATAGATCTACATGACTGTCATAAAAAAAAAAAGAAAAAAAAAGTAATTTAGTAACTGGTAAGGTAAGACCATGATGAAGAGACCACTAACTGCCTGGCAGTTCTTTTCCAGAGAAAGAGAGCTTCTAAAGATTATAAGAAAATGATAAAACAATTCACCTCACTTACAAACAAGTGTTGAAATTAAATTCTATCAGTTATTTCTAGAACAGTGTGAAGAACCACTAGTTTCAAGTGGGGGGGAAAAATACATCTGAAGGACTTCCACTCTTCCCATCAAAATTAGTTTTAATCTGATATTAATACATAATCTTATATTAATATTCAATCTTATTTTGATTTAAGAAAGGGACCTTGGTATTTATTCTTAGAGTGAGCAGTTACCTATTAGACATGAAAATTCTGTAAGTGCCATATTTTTAATAGACAATAATTTTGCATTTTTAATTTTCTGTTTTGACACTCATTAAAAAAATTCAATACAAACATCACTATTTTTAAGTTAATACATTAAACTAAATCTTGGTAGTAAGCTGTTAAATATAATTCGTTGATACAATGCTGACCAAAGTTTCTCTCAGGTATTTTTACTACAAATTCCATTATATTTTGGAATTCACTAATGTATCTTAAATTTGTATTATTTAATTTTTACAAATTGCTAACTCCCATGAAGTAGCCTCTACAGTACCACGAAAGAAAAAAGTTGCTGTCCAAGGTACTGTACATAAACACGAGTTTTCTAATTAATCGTTCAAATGCATTAAAAATATTTTCAAATTTATTATATAGTAATTGTCCCTAGCAAGCAAGCTAGCCTTGTTGAAATTCCCTACATGATACTGCAGTATCGGTGTTATGCTGTTACTTTCCAGGGCCTCTTCTGCTGCATTCCAGTATAATCAGATGTTCCAGCACCTGACAATACTCAGTATGTATAATTCGTTTAAGGAGAAACCTGTTCTATGCTTTGTTACAGACTGATTTTCAGCAGGGTGTAATTACAAAAAATTTCTTTGAATTCTACATGGTGCATGAAAAAAAGCTACCCTCTAATATAAATCTAGCTAACATGTACTGTTCTGGCATTCTGCAGAGCAGTCACTAAATGTAATTTTATCTGCAGTATTCACCTCACATATTTCAGAAGCATATAGATGCAGGCATTTATGCAGTAAATAGCAAACAGCATCCTGGATTTAATTGCTACTTCAGAAAATAACCAAAGACTGCAAGAAAATTAAATACAATTTTTTTTTTCCATTTTGTTTTGTTTAATAAAAGAAGCATATTTGTAATTTGCAAGGCTAAAACAATGCAACAGCCAGGAACTGCAGTAAAACTCTCAGAGCTAATAGCTATATCCAATAATGCTTTCCCACACCACCTTCAAGCAAATGGATTTCATTCACTGCTTAATCAGTCAAATTAACAATAATCCCCGTATGGTTAGAAAAGATGTTTGTTAAACGCATCCATTTTATGATTTATTTATTTGTAAAGTGTCTTAAAGCTGAGATGCCTAGAAGAACTACTACTCTGTTAATTCAATCATGCTGACAGAGCTGGTTTCACCTAGCAAATTCTCTCTGCAATTCACAGCATGGCTGACAGCTATCTGCATAGAAAAATAGCACAGTAACCATTTAAATCATGCAAAAACATTTACCCGAGAAGATGTAGCGAAGATCAGGATCCAGCTTCCAGACCCCATGAAGCATGAAGCTGAGGGAACAATCCACTAGCTTGCTCAGGCCAGCAGTCTCTCTCCTACACTTGACCTAGACTGCCTTACATAATGAGGAATCAGTGCTGTATCCTGTGTGGAGGAGCAAGCTGAATGTCATCACTGGCAGAAGTAGGGAGAACTGGCAGCAGGCAGGCTGATAGTTAGCATGGAGATCACGAAGTCTTCTTTCCCTGAGTGTTCTGGGAGAAAACACAAGAACAGCTCAGAAATGCTGGTGTCATTCCTCCCCTGGAACGAATGACCGGAAGGAGCGAGGGTGTTACAAACGCGAGGCAGAGAGCAAGTGCTAAAGCTGCATCTGTACCTACTATCAAGGTAACAGAGTTCCTGTCACACTGTGTCTAGAGGACTGCATAGCCACAGCTAATAGGAGAGCAACAGCAAGGCAAAGTAAGGAAGGAGAGACACAGACTGCTGCTGCATACATTTGTCTATACATTACTCATTGTGGTGAGTAGAAAAGCAATGGTATAAGATGAAATACTGGGATTAATTTCCAAAGCGAAGTGCTATTCCCTTAAATCTTACTGCATGCAAGTTAGTTTCTGGAAAAATAACCATTTGTTACCTGTTTTACCCGGTGTTACAGCGGTTAAAGTGCTTGAATTACAGAGATTTTGATATTTTCAAGAAAATGATGGGTAAGATACATTCCTGCTTGTGAAGATGTTTACAGTCATTTCTGGTATTTCTTTGCTATTTTTTGGAGAGAAGCTTTGCGATATTTCTTAGTCAGTTACTGTTTGGGTCATATCAGCTCTTCCTCTGTGGAGAGCACAAGAGGAGAAACAAGTATCCAGGCTTAGCCAGCAGTTAGAAACCTACACAACCTTGTTGTTTACAAAAAGCAGCTTTATATTAATTAAAATCACTGCATATAACTTGTATTCCATACTTTATTTCATTTGAATACTTGAAGAGTAAGCAAAGAGCCATAATACTGATAATGCATATACAAATTATTCTTGAGTGAATATTTTGAGTGATACAGTTTCTCCTTACAAAAGAAGGCAAAGGTTTCATGAAGATGGGGCATCTGAAGTTTTCTAGTTATATTTGAGACAGCTTGATTAGGCACAATCAAGCATAATTGCAACTGGACACAAATCCCTAATGTCACAGATCAATATCACTTGATAATGAATATAGTAACTGAGAGATAAAGAAAGTATCATTTAATAGTATTTAATGATCCATTTTATGAAAGTACTGCTATATTTGATGGTCCTTCTTGTTTAAATTAAATGGGTTTGGGTGAGTGAGTGAAATAATGGACATAATTTTCAATACAGCTCTGAAACTTGCCAAGTTAAAATCCTGGGCTGCATTAAACACAAGAGGAAAGAGGAACTCAGCAACAACATTGTGGCAACATCAAAAGACAGGTCACTAAACTCACTGAAAGTTTTAGTATCACTGTGGAACACTGGCTGGGTTTTACAGAAATCAGCTTAGGTACAGGGACTGTTATACTTAGTTAAGCCCTTAGCAGAGTAAACATGATTTGAGCTCTGATCTCAAATAGGAAAATCAAGGTGAAAGTGAAAGGGATTAAAAAAAATCCAACTTTTCTTTACAAAATCTATTTAAATTATTATTTCTATTTTATAAATAAGCTTACATTGACTTTTCTAACAAATTTGATCAGGTTAAAAAAATATGCTTGAGTGTCACTGATTTTTGAAATATATGTTTTCCTAGTCCCCTGTTGAATGATTTCCTTTTGCTTTCTTGAGAATGAAAAAAAGAAAAAAAAAAGGAAAAAGAAAAGATCAGAAGCATTTGGTAAAAAAGGTAGATCACTAATAACTCAGGATATACTAGCTGTAGGTCTAAACTATAATGTGGAAACAAAAAAAAAAGCAATGGAAATATAATTTCAGAATGATTTTTTTAAAACAATTATTGTTGTATTTGAAATCAGTAACTTTTTATCCAATCAGCGCAATTTATTTATAGCACATCAGCAAATAATATTAAAAATATCTTGGTGCATTCATTCTTTCACATATTGGTGTTGACTGTTAATGAGGAGTTCCTATTAAAACTTTGTATAATTTGTATGTACCAACCTCTACTTTTGGTGTTTTGAGTGTTAAATAAGAGTACTTGCTTACAAGAAAACTATTTACATACTGGACCCTGGTTAATCAAGAGTTGAAAATATCATGACCTCTATTAGGCTATGAGAGCATACAACGATAATTTAATTAAGGTGCAAGACGTTGGCGATTCTGTTGATCATGCCACTCAAAAGAGCAAAGCAACCAAACTACTCATCTAAAGCCAGCTCAGATGCCTTCACAGCCATGGCACAGTTAATACATCACCAGGATAATCTCCCTACAGATAACCAAAAGTTGACTGCATCAGGTAGAAAAATAAATAAAGTTTATAGGTAAATTGCAGGTAAACCAACCCAATACACAGACACTGAGTAGAAAATGCTACCTAAATGAACAAAATAGCAAACTTGACTGTCAGCATTGCAAAGGCAATATGCAGTTTGCTTGATGTTACAGTTCAGACAAACTTGTCTAAGTTTGATACAGCTGATTCCATCTTTGGGCAAAATGATGAACTAGATATCCCTTTGAAGATTTTCCATCCTTCTTTTCTATTATATTGCCTATAAACTGTATGTCCAATTGCAGAACAATGACTGTCTCATTATACTCTTTTGTCATGAGGATAAGTAAATACAAAGTAATCGTGTAAACATTAAGTTATTGTCATTCAGAATATGCCTGCAAAACATAGTTTTTGTGTGGAGTGTAAAAACTGTTTACTTCTCTCAGGAATTAGCCAGCTTGTTCTTCCATTGAGCCACAAAACTTTTTGGTTTACAACAGTTCTTATAAGCATTTTTGCTCTAGATGAACTTGGTCTGATCTGCTGGCAATTCAAGACTTTCTAAACACAAATTGATACAGAAACTGCTGACATGTAGGACTCTCAGTGAAAGACTGTTTCTGAGCCAGCTGCACTGATAATGTGAGTAGTAGAGTCTAACGCTTGACAGTGGTAAGAAAATAAGTCCAGTTTATATCACTCTCGACTACTAGACTAATTATTCTGATGCCCCAGCAGTTAGAAAGATTTATGTCAAAGTAAATAAAGTAAATGCAGTTTTAAAAAGATTCTTTTAAAAATTGTATTCTTTTGCAAATGACTGTAGAACAAAGCTGCTGATTGGAAAAGAATGGGCTAAACTACCCCTCACATAAGGACAGAGATGAAAATATGAATGTTTGAGAGTTTAATGTGAGGAGTACAAAACAAGCTAGACTCTTTTGCTATACCTGTCTTATGAAGATAATGCTAGTGATGTTTTACAGAAGACTGTAAGCCTATGAAAGAAGTTCTGGAATTTTTCTTTTATGGAAAATTTGGCAGTAGAAGTTAACAATGCTTATCACTAAATTATCCTTACTGGCTAAGTTTATGTCGACAAGGTTCTTTTTATTCCATGCTGAAATGAAGGAAGCAGTATCTCATAGACATTATTCCTGCCAACAACCTTGAGTAAACAGGGCGATTTTTTTTAGACACCTTGCTCTTAAGATGTCTTGCCCATAAATAAATCATGACTTGAGGTTTGCTCATACTAAGATAGATTCCATTTGGGATCCGATGAAACATTAAAATGCTCCAGTATCACTGACTGGAGAGACGTCTACAATATCTTGACGTTTTTTTCCGTCCTTCTCTGACCTTGCTTTTTTTTCTCAAAATAATTTCTCCCTTGTGTTCCTGAACAACTTTCACAAGTGATTCATGCTCAAAGTCTTCAAAAAATAAAACCCAATACCAAATGGAACCCTGTATTTAGACCTGATATCACATACTCTTATAAATGGGGGGGGGAGGTTCCCCACACGAGTCCTTGACCCAAGTCTCTCTGAAGACTTTGGCCATTTCTTTGTATGTGCTACTTCTGTTAGCAAAAACAATAAAGGCATACCTCATATCTCCTTTTTGAAACAGGTAGCAAAAGCTTTTGATTTGTTTCTTTAACAAATCATTATTTAACAGTATTATTTAACAGCTCAAGAACTAAATTTACTCTACATGTATTTTTTATTATTTGACCCAGTCATATCACAATGAAGATCACTGGAGGACTAGTCAAAGAGGAAGATTTTTCTCCTTTAGTTGACTAGACTTTCTGGAGTGTCTGACTGATGCCAATATTCAAATACGCAGACGTACAACTCTAAATATACTTTTATTCTTAGACGATACCTTACCAATCTTGCAACTGCATTAAAGAGCATTTTAAAAAGTAGTAATATTTCCAAACATCTTAAATTGTATATTTTAGATGTAAGATGTGTCAATGTTTTCAAGTCTGCTTTCCTTAGTATTCTACAATATTTAGTATTCTACATATTTACAAGAAGGTCCCTGATTTTCCTCCAAATGATCAAGTATTCCAGCAATGATAGGTGAACACTGAATTCTCAAACTCAGTGCAAACTCCTCAGATAGGTATCACTAATTTTGTAATTTTGAACACACATGCAGTTTCTGATATTTAACATTATACATTATCCTAGAAAATAACTGAAAAATTATAACCCAAATAAGGGTAAAAACTTTCTACAATTAAACTGTGAACACTGAGTAGGTCAAGGTCACAGTAATCTTAATATTCATGGACTGTTCTTTGGGTTCTCTTTGACATCTTTTCCTCTTCAATAAAACTAGCTACGATAGCCCTTTTAATTCCTTTCCCAGATTTTTTGTAAGATTTTTAGGGCTGCCTATTATACCTCTGAGAGTGCCTATAAACTGATTTCCCAAGCCACTATTTTTGTACTTATCTCATTAAAAAAACCATCTGCTGTTTTGCATATTAATGCTAAAAAAGAATGGCAAAAATAGGAGGAAAGAAAGAAGTTAAAATTAAAAAGCAGTTAATGAAGCATTTGATAAATATGCCTATTTATTTCGAGTAAATGAATGATCTTTATCAACTGAAAATAATCAGTCCCGGCAGGCTTTTTTGTTGAATTTTCTTCTGTCCATTATTCCAGGATGTTGAATTTAGATTTTAATTTTTTTTAGTATCTCCCTAAACTAGTTCTTACGAGCTGAAAGGCAAAAAACAATACACAGTTTTGGAGACTAAGTTGTTTAAGTTGCAAGTCATCCAAATGTTTCTAGAAATTGTAGTAGTATACCTTGAACTCCAAGCCATGAGTTATTGATGCCTAAGAACAATGTCAGGCAAAACAGGTTTATGGTTCAGCATAATAAATGTACCATTAGCACTAAAAGCAATAAGGCACCTTTTTTTTTTTTCTTTTTTTTTTTTTTTTTCCCCAAAACCCTTCTAAATAGCCCACAGAATGCATCATTTGTGATATTGATTCAACACAGACACAGAACTGCCTAACACAAAATCTTGAAAGACCTATTGCAATGAACAACTTCACAAGACTGGTCATCCCCTCTAGCAACACATGAAGATACAATCAGTACTGACTTTTACCTAAAAGGCATAAATTCATCACTTCAATTTCATTCTGAATCCAAGTAGCTTATTTTTGCCTTTCTTCAGTTGACATGGGACCTGGACCTGTCAAACAAACTATATTTAGCCTTCATTAGGTTTTAATCTCTTTTCAAGTCTTTGAAAATGTCTATACTTCTAGAAAAAAAAAAGTCAGATTTGGTTCTTTATAGAAAAGTGATATTTCTTGTATTTTGTTTTGCCAGAAATTTTAGAAATATGCTTAATAACTGTAGGGTACCGACGGTGTGGGTGACCTGTTAAATGCTTTCAAAAGATCTAATTGGTTCCCACCAAAGAAAACGTTCCAGCTCCTGGATTCTGTTCCTATTATTTCCATTGTCTGGATGCTTCCAGGAAATAACACAGATTCTCTTTGGTCTCTTGCTTTTCTTCCCAAGAGGTTCCTAGTCACTTGGGCATAGCTTACAATATAAGAGCTCACAATTGCCTAAAAAAGAAGCCTGTGTCTCTGGCAACTTTTCACGTCTCTAGCATCTGTAGCTGTTTTCCATAGAGGACTTACTGAGCAGTAATCAAAGCTTTTCAGGCTATGTATTCCACATCCAAACTTTGGACTTGCACACTACAAGCACTCAAAGGCAAAAGACTGTACAGCCTTCACACTACCCAGAGAGTTAAATGCAGATGATGCACAGGTGTGTAGGTCAGAGCATGCTTCTGTCTTCAGTTCTCCTCCACCAACTCAAAGGTAAAGACTAGTAAGAATGAGACAAGTCTTTCAGGTCAATACCTTTGACCTAAACATGGAACCTGCATTCAGTGCTGAGGGACCCAGTGGTCCAACATGCCAGATCTTCCAAATCTTCTTTGTAAGTTGAGGGTAGTCCCTTGCAGAGCAGGAGTATTCAGGGTGCTGTCAGTTATATTCTGCAGCTCCCAGGTTCTGAGGTTCTCCAGTTCAGTCCTTGGCTGATTGATGTGCAGTGTATTGTTTATTTATATAGCAAGATACATCCTTGCCAACATTCTTTATATACTTAGCTTTGCATACACATTTCACTTACAGTTTAAGTGCTCCCATGTCTAATGTTGAGCTTAGAAGCACTACATATAAGCCGTATAAAAAGATGTGAACACTACCTCATCCAATGAAAATTAACTCCTAGAATGCCTTTTTTTTTAAACATTTGTTTTACCTGTTAGAATAACTATTTATTTGGCCACTATTAATTGATCTTTCATTTAAGTAAACTCTCAACTAAAAACAATTAGCAGAATAATTGTATAATCAGCAATAGTATTTTGAAGCTTACAGGACAAAGAGATATAAAACTGCATGTTATTTTTTAAAAGATACATTTTTTTGCTTATCTTGCTCATCTTTTTGACACAGCTGTCTCTTTTTCATTCCCGTATGTGAGAAAATAAACTGAACCTCCTTGTAAGCCACTGTGGCTTGCTGTCAGGCAGAGTAAAAAAAAAAACCATAAACTGACCAAAGCAGTGCATAAAATGCCTTGTCTTTTAAAGATATTAGCTCTTTATGTTAATCTCTTTTGGACTGATTCCACAGTGTAAAACAATGAGATCTCACAAAAATCTATTGCAGAAGTTCCCCTTTCCTCAATCACTCCTAGTGAGTCATTCTTCAATATTCAGCTATAGCTATACTCAAATCACTAAGGTTTTAGAGGTCAATGAGGGAAAATACTTTCCTCATCCTATTTTTTCCAGGTCATCTCAGATGAATTCAGCAAATTCTATTCTTTATGGCACTTTAATGAAGCAAAATTGTTTACTTCAGCATATTTACTTCTTCAACAGTGTTTCATTTTTATTGGAAGTTGTGGCAATGTGACCTTGAGAAAGACATGTCTCTACTCCTCATTCTTCAATCACTTACAGTGCAGTATTGGGATGCCTATCACTGTCCTGTCAGAGACCATGTTCCTCCCAGAACCAGCATCTCCATTTATGTCAACTGTGAATCATTGCCCTGCAAAATGCAGATTTTGGTCTCCCTGTGTCTAAAGGTGGACTTGCAAAGGAAATCAAGCAATGCAAATCTATCTGTTCTCTTGCCTAAGAGCAACTGGCTGAAGCCACCAGGTCTAAATAGAGTCATTTAGGAAAGAGATTGAGCTCTTTCTCACAAGACGTGAGGATTCCTGTGGTACTCGAATAGAAACATTACTAGGACTTTCTGCCTATAACCACAGCTCTGCAGTCTCGAACCTTCCTCCAGGATTTCTATTTCGATTCACCGGCCTCCTGGAAACAGTGGGTTTTCCACTGAACTTTCCATACCCCCTCCTTCAAGACTAAGACAGCAGGATCAAATAATTTTTTATTTTTCCCTTTTTAACATAGGATTTCTGTGAGGACACTAATTATATAATTGCTGCTCCCCTAACCTTAAGCCTAACAGTGTTACTCTGATACTGGTTGTAGGGCTATATTGATACTTTCCTTTTACACCCTCTGCCCCACTTTTTGTTACTCTGAGTCTGCTAGAGTAGTCATGTCAGTTTAGAATCGGAACTATGTTACAATCTGCCATTGCTGAGAGCTAATCTTAAGCATTTTCAATAGTAATATAGAAATGAATGCTAATCCCTGATGACTTTACTCAGTTGCAGCCACTTTCAGATAGGGAAGTTATTTTAAGCAAAAAAAGTTGGAAAATATAAGCAACATTGCCTCATAGAACTTCGGGCCTCACAGGCTAAAATGCTTAGTCTGAGCTTCATTCCACTAGATTTAGCTCAGTTACTTCTCTAATGAAACCACGATTTATTTATTTTGACTGAAGTCAGGAGGAGATTAAATAATTGGGTGACAAAGGGCACAGAATGAAGAGAAAGAAATGCTGCAAATGCCTCTACGGGCAAGTGATTGCTAGGTGAAATGTATTGAGATGTCCTGCACTGTGGAAGAGAGGAAGGGAAAAGCCCTTGAAAAGCTTTCTCTGCTGATCTGAACTGTAGCCCCAAGCTTGACAGCCACTTTTAAGCTGAGTTCATGAGGAAGATACAGCTGGCTCATTCCCACTAGTCCTTCAGACTACAGGTATATTCCAAAAACTATCTAATCCCCAGTGGCTAATTTATACTGCCTCAAAGCAATTCAGAGAAAAAAGAATAAACAGAATACAGCTGACTAATTTACGCATCAGGGAGAAGTTGTTTCATGACCTCTAAGGGACATAATTTGATTACAATAATCTTAAAGCAGAACTGTTCCTATTAGTCATAGAAAAATACTCTTTTAAGATGAAGGGAAAAGAGGAATTGCTAAGTTAACAAATTCCAAGATGGAAGTGAACAGTTTAAATTTTATTTGCTCTGAATCTGAATTAAAGGCCCAGACCAGTTCTATGTCCACTGCCTTTGTATAAGCTGTTCCAACACTTATTTACAATAAACTGCATTTTACAAGGTGAATTCATCTACTATCAACTGCTGGTTGTTAGGTAATACTATTCCATTGTCAGGCATGCTGGGAAGTCCCAGTATATTATCTTCTCCAGCAGTCATGTGTGCTTCTTAATTTTCTCTTCAGCAAGTTCGTAAGCTAAGTTCTTTAAGTCTGGTTTAAATCTCATTGGCAGCCCCTCAAAACACTTCTGTGGCTCTCCCACAATCTGCTAGTTGACCTTCAAAATCTTTCTTGAACAAAAGGCAGAATATCCTAAAGAAACCTCATCAGTGCAACATGTCCCAACTCATACCATGCTCATGTCCCTGCTTCTACTCGCTGCTGTCCATTCCAATCACAGGATCACATCGGCCTTCTTTCCCAGACCACTCACTTTGAGGTGGTTTTGGCTTTTGAATCTTTCATTCTTGTTTCATTTGAAAATGAACTTTCTTATCCTATACTCTGAAGTCCCAATTGTTGTACCTTGTATTTGACTATATTCAAATATAGTGTTTTCAACTGAAATTTTTAAACTAGACTGCCCAGTTTGCCCTGAAATAGCAACCTTGTTAACCTTGTTCTTTTTTCATGTCATCTGCAAATTTTACTACCAAAAACCTTACAGTATTGTTTGCGTAACTGACAAAAATACTAATTACACCAAATAAAGAACTTATTCACAGAGGGTCCTTCCTAGAAATAATACCACTCAGTTACATCTCCCCATTAGTAATATTTTAAAATCTATCAGGCCAGGTTGTAGCCCACCTAAAATATTCTCTATTACTTCCAAATAAAGTAAATGTTTAATGAATGCATGATATTTAGTGCCTTAAAAAACCCCTCAACTATGCTTCTACATTTGCCTTTTTAAATAGATCTATGATCTTGTCAAAATAAGAAATAATTTGACGAGATTTATCTTTATGCTGATTACCGTAACTACCACTTTAGCCTCTTTTTTGTTGCTCAAGTCTAAAAATCTTCACTATTTCACTTGGAATTGACATGCATGTAACTAATCAATAGTTCTTCAAAATGTCATTTCTAGTGTTTATAAATTTGGAGTAAGATTGGCAGTCCTCCAGTGTTCTGAATGTCACATTTTCTGAGGCTTGCTGTTATTTGTGCTAACAATAAGGAATATTACTATTGTTCATCAAGCCTTCATTGATTAATGTAATTTATTTCAACTTTTGATATACAGTAATAAAATGGAGTCCATGCCTGATATGTCAACAGACAGCATTCAGAATACCAAAGATAAAATTTTGTATTGTTTCTCTCCTTTTCTTCTCATTCGTGCTAACGATGTGTTGCTTATCTTTCTTTCTCCTGCTATTCCAGTAAAATGCAATCTACCCTTAACAGTCACAAGGACTACTCTTATTGCTGTGAATACTGAGTGTGTATTCACATGTGTACCTTTGGACCATACTGAAAATTCTCACAAAATACTTTGAGGATCTCAAAGCTTTTTTTAGTATGATTTGAGCACATATCTTTTTAGAGACAAACTTTTGGGGGTCACATCACTGCCTGTGCTCACTGCATGCCACCCCATTAGGAATGGTATAACTGCCTTAAGTGAAATGTGGTAGTTTCTTAAGATGACAATAGTAGGAAAGTATTTTCTGTACTTTAAGCAATCTTTTAATTGAGATTTGAAACAGGAAATAAGGAGCAGCAGCAGGCCTGTGCAAGTCAAAACATGGCTTGATAACTTGAAGTTAAATGATTCTCTAGTCTCTTAGTTGTATTTGTGTTGCTATTTTGTTAATGTTTCAAATTTTTAAAATTTCCATTACGAATAATTTTTGAACAGAAGAGTTCTTTTCCATAAGCAGTAGATGGTGAAGTCTGTCAATGCAATTGAATTATAATTGAAGCATTTTTTGGTGCATCCCAGGAGTTGCAGAAGAGCAGCAAGTTTGTTTTTTTTTTAACTTCCTCAAGTCCAACACACAACCAGGGGATGCCACAAAAATGCCTCAAAACACATTGTAAAACTACTCAGAGCAATATAAAAGGTGGTCTTTCCTAGATGGCATCACACTACAAAGCACAATTCCTCTAATGATTTAGAATGCATCAGTAATGTTTACCTTGATTCAAATGCCTATCATCTGCCTTGCTTTGCATACTTCTTATTCAACAGGAGCTTGAAGTCTTAGAATCACCAGTTTCTTTGGCTAGGAATAGCCACTAGGATACATTAACCTTATGGAACATTTCCAAGATTCCTTCAGCATGCTCCCGGGAATATCTTTGCAGTCTATCTGCTATAAATATATAACTATTAGAGAAGGAGGATTCACACAATCTCTGGATGAATGGTGAATAATAGTCAACTTAATGCAGGTTTTTGTGGCGCTGAGAATTCATCGTTTATATAGGTTGGGATTTCTTGCCTGCAGAGACAAGGAGCTCTGCATAGCTATTGTGTGCCAAGAGCTATTGATCTTAATTTTTTATTGAACAGAAACAGGAGGGAGTTGAAATAATTATAGACATATAATGTGGCAATCTCCCAAAGGATTATAAGCTTGTAATAATAACTAGAAAAATAATTACCAAAGATGGTTTAGATAATTTTCAACCAAAATTCTGCAAGCAAAGTGCAGAACAAATGGTTAAATTTGTGAAAGAAAACAAAATAATGATCTTTAGAAAGCTATAAAACCTTTAGTCTAAAACATTATCAGGCCTATTGAAACACTTACCAGTGGGGAAAAATTATATTCCCCAAATAAATCAGTATTTTTGAAAAACAGAATGAAGAGCTGAATAAAATGCAATATACAATAGAGTAGAAAATTTTAACATTTAAACCTTAGAGTTGTTTTGGTAAATTAAAATTCCTGAGTTTATTATTAAAAAATACCATTGCATACAACTATGTATGAATTTTCTGTATGGGTGTGGCTCAGTTTTCATCTGTGTTTTGAAGGTTTTGCTGTTGAAGTGTTAACTGCTTCTTGAGGTATTCCTAGTGTGTACCTGTGTGAAGCTGCCTACTGTTACTGCTGCATTTAGCTTTCTGGATTGCATTTGCAGGCTGAAGTCTGAAGCCATTACAAGCATGATTTTTATATTATTATTTTTTTCTACAATTTGGCAGCAAAGAGCACAATGATTTTCAGTAATGAAAGTGAAGGAAATATGCTTACTTGCTTACATTAACAATTCTTTTAACCAGTACAGCTGGGCACCTACTATGTTTGGGAACAGACATTCCAAATTGAGCAAATTATTCCTTTTTTTACAAGGCATTATCAAATAATAAGCTTTTGCAAAACCTTTTTTTTTTTTTCTCATGTGACAGGTACTCATATCTAGATAGATATTTCTCTGTCACTCTATGCTTACATGTTACAGTTCAGGATTACAAAGCCTAATTTCCCTGCAGAAGCCGTAGTACAGGAACACAAGAACTGAGGAAGCATTTCTACGACCTTACCTCTACCCAAATGTTTTGGAGATAAAACCTGTCTAAGCCATATCCAGATAACACAGCATAGGAGATACGCTGGAAATGGGAACTCTTTTGATCATGAGACATAAGAACTGATCAGAAACACAGAAATTTTGTGCAGCTGCAATAAAGGCATACATGTGTGTGCTTCTGTATAAGAGAGTCTCTAGAGGAAAGCATATATGCATGCTGTGTTATTTACCATAACCACTTCTTCATTGTTCAAATGTACCTGGTATCTATATTTCTATTTTCAAGAAGATTGAAGCCTTGTATATTCCAGTAATTTGAAAATCAAAGCAAAGGAAGTTTCAGAAGATCTTAGCCTATTGTTATTCAAAATCTCAGTCAGCAAATACAAAGTAATTGGGTTGATGAACGATCATGCCCAAAGTTGTTTTCTCTAACCATTTTGACGTATAAATATCAGTGGAATTTAAAAAACATATTTGTGTGTTGGAATGAAGCCTAGACCTAATTTTACAAATTGCCACCTTTTAAAGAATTAAAAACACTTTTTTTCCAGCACTCTGTAGATGTTGATTGCCTTTCAGAGCTCTGTCTAAATGGTTACAACTAAAGTAAGATTCATTCCCCTCACTTTCCATTTATGGTGCTCAGATGGTATCCAGAATGCTTAATTTTAAAACTGAGTACACAGTCAAGAGCTTCAAACATGGAGAATACTTCCAATTATCTATGTTTCTGTCATTACATTGAAGTTGTCTTTAGTATTCAGTATCTAAGCTAGTTTTGCTTAAATTTGCTGGTAAGTGTCTGAAATATCGATCCTAGACCTCTTATTTGCTTCTGTGGCCTATTCTAATGCACTTTCAGAGTTCAATTGTTTTTTCTCCAGCTGATCACCTCCTATTAGCCACATTTTGAAAGAAGCTATACTCGGAGCAGTTTGGTATTCCTCCTGGCCTATTCCTTAAAACAAATATGAATTTGCCAAGATCCCTTTGGACCACACTTATTGCAAAGTATATGTTGATATTTGTGATGCTTTTAGATTATCTAGAATAGATTATTGATACATAGACTCGAATACCTCTCTGTAAAATGATCTGAATGTTACATAAAGGGTTGTAATGTCAATGAGGAGTATCTGGTATCCTGAACTGAAAAGTGAAATCATAGTGAGCTGAGTGGCTGTGTCTTAATTTTTCTGAATTATGCTTACCCAATTCCAGCTGAGGCTGGCATCTGTAGGTCTTCCATTTGGGAATTTGATGAGTGGATGGTGACTAGGCAGCTCTGATTTAACAGAAGGAATAAGGTACCAACAGGGAAAAGATTTAGAACAGTATACATGGAGTATTTGTTTGGCTAAAACTTATTATCTCAAGATGTTCTAAGTTCCTATACACTGAACAGGAGGAGGTTGAGCAGCTCCAAACACCTACCACTCCAAACACCTACCACCCCTCTTAGAAGGCAGTCCCCCTTTTTTGCAGCCAGCGCTCCCATACTCCTGACAAGCTCCCGGCACTGGCTCACTGGGTTAACTTTGGTGGGATCTGTAGGCAGCCAAGCCAGCAGTCTTCCAACTCATTTGTTCTGACCTGATACCTCAACTGCCCTCCAGTTATGAGCCCCCAGACTGGCCACTTCCAATCCCCCCCCTTTTTTTTTTCTCATTATAATCCACTGTCCAATTAAAACAACTGACTCAGTTAAAGACCAGCCTACTACAAGGAAAACATACAGTATTCAGAAACTATTGCAGAGATGCTTTGTGTTTGTCATGATTGGATCACATTTTTTCTTCTATCTCTACTTTTTTCGGAATATTTTTATTTCTCTCTTTCTCTGCATGTTTCAGGTCACCCACTTCCCCTCGCCTGTTTTTTCCTTCCATTTTATCCTTTCTTTTTAGTTACAAAATTCCCCCCCCCAATCCACCCACATCCTAATATTTAGCACTTTGTTACTAGTTATGAAGCCTTCCAAAAACTGGCGACTATGCTTGGGATTCTGGAATGAATGGGATGGAACAAGTATTACTGTGGACATAAAAACCCAAATGTGTCATGTACTAATTCTTACCCGAGAGGAAAACACATACAAATAAGATCATACGCATTCTATTTATAATATGCAGGGTAGTGTATATATTTTCTTTCTTCAAGAGAATGCCACCTTTGCTTAACCTATTAATTCCCCTTTCCCTCCACCCCAGCAAAATCATAAAACTTTCTGCCTTATGGAGAAGGGAACACAGACCAGTCAGAGGCCTTTCCAAGTAGTATTATGCCTCTCATGCTATTCAGGATGCATCAGCTCTGGCTTGTCTTCCCATCCAGAGATTCGTTCTTTCTCCTCCCGAGGAGATTAACATGAAATTTGATAGCTTTAAAAAATGGTTTGAAACCTCAAATAAGAAATAAGAGCAGTTGCGACCAATTGTTCAGAACAATGAAATCTGTCACACTGCATATAGCCAAGTATGCTCTAACAGTTTTTTCACTCTGAACTGGGTAACGTGAAAGGCAGTAAAGAAATGTTAGGTAACCTGCCTTGAAGCCCATATTATCTGAGTTTTAGAGAATTTGAACAAAACATGAAGAAAACTGTATTTGCTGTATAGGAAAAGAATGAGTTGGTTCTGCTTATCTTCTGAAGTAAGCTCCTCCAGGCAGGGACTGTATCTTTGTACTTTTTACAATATCAAGTGTGCTGCAAGCACTTAACAATTAATAATGAATAGTAAGTAAATGCAAAGCTTGTGAGAGGTGCCAGACCGACATCTCTGGAGAATTCTCTTGTCTATTTTTATAGAGAACAGGCAGAGCAGCAATGCAGGTTTGTTTACACTGCCCCGCAAATCACTAATGCATTTCACATAGGCTGCTGAATGACCGTCAAATGGTAACTGCTCACAATCACTAAAATCCTAGAGAGATTTAGACTGCTGGCTTCATATTCTAAAGCTAGAAGTGGGGGTTGTATCTCATTATCAATCACCAGAATGAAGTAGCATCATTATTGGAATAACATTACCCCAGTAAATAAGTTTTGTTAGGTACACCAAAAAATATTGCAAGTAGGATTAGAGGAACCACTATTTGCTAGACGTCTGCTTATGTGCCATAATAAGTGAGTTAAAATTAACTTATCTGCATTTTAGCCCTATAATTTTTATTTTATTTAGCATGTCTTGTCATTTTCTGAAATGCTGAGGAACATAGGCATAGTATAACTGGCAGTAGATAAAATTCTTAGGTAATATCTAATCATCCTCTTAGAATTTCCCTTTTAAAATACCGGTATGAAAAGCTTTTTAAAGAAAACCTGAACAAAGTAGAAGAATACTTCATTCAGTGTTGTACTTACCAGTAATTCTTTGGATAGCAGAATCAGGAGACAGGAAGAACTTCTTCATGAGTTAAAATTAACTTATCTGCATTTTAGCCCTATAATTTTTATTTTATTTAGCATGTCTTGTCATTTTCTGAAATGCTGAGGAACATAGGCATAGTATAACTGGCAGTAGATAAAATTCTTAGGTAATATCTACTCTTTCTCTTTGAATTTCCCTTTTAAAATACCGGTATGAAAAGCTAGAAAACCTGAACAAAGTAGAAGAATACTTCATTCAGTGTTGTACTTACCAGTAATTCTTTGGATAGCAGAATCAGGAGACAGGAAGAACTTCTTCATGCTGTGGAGAATTAAAAAAAAAAAAAAAAAGAAAAAAAGATTTCATCTGAAATTATTTCCCCGTGTCCACATCATTCCACAGAACAACAGGTTCACCTTCGCATCAGTTGCTTTGAAATTAGTAAAGCAGCACCAAATCAGGCTTATCTCTATTACAGCCACCAAAATCAAAACACTGTCTTTCTCATTAACCAAATAATGGAAAAAATGGGAGTAGTAGGGTAGCATTCTGTAAAGGTACCCATCTGGTTTTGCGTTGAGCCCAGGACAGGGCTGGAGTCGAGGCAGAGTAAATATCTGACTGAAATGAACTCCTGCAGACCTACTCCCACGTGTCTGTGTACTCTGAGTGTAAGGGGTTCAGGCACAGAATGGCACAAATGCATTTAGGTCTAACTATGTCACCAAATGTTGAAGGTACTTGGCTTGTCTAGACACTGGCTTCTAGGAAAAGATGTTGCACTGCTTACTACCCCCCACCCACCCCATAGCTGTCACTTCTAGAGAACAAGCCTTTTTTTATAACACAGAAGTCTCTGACTCAGGCTCTCTGAACCCTGCATGCCTCCCTCCCCATATGGCACGTAGAAATTAACTCCCCTACAGTTTATTTGCTATGTTGTTTTTTAATTATCAATAAAATAAGGCTCAAAGTAATGTCTGTCTGCTTTGTTTACAGGCTAATAACTTCACACTGCTCAATAATCATGTAGCAACCACAGTAGTGAATGACTTCACCCTCTGCACCGGCCATCAGCCTGCAGTTTTTTTGCTACCATTCTTGGCTATTCCTCAAGTTACCATGCACTAGCATTTCATTTGATGGTACACGTAATCAGTCCTCTAATTTTGCCCTGAAAAAAATCATCAAAATGCAATAGGCACATGTCTATCATTCACCTTGAAATAATAAATTCATGGGCACTATTCTGTTTTTGTTGTGCTCCCCTTTACTCCCAAAAATGTGACAGTGCATATTAGCATCTTTTTTTTTTTTTTTAATATTGAAGTTCATTATTCTGTCAATTTACATTCCGCACTTGGAACAAAAGCTAAAGAGTCACTACAAATCTTTGTTGCTACAAATGTAGTCAATAACACTAGCAAGTTTTTTATTATTTGTTACAATAACATAGTCACTTCCCTGAATCTGTATAGTGAAGAAGACATTGTTTTAGCCAGTTCATACCTCTGGACTTCATAGTGTTAATTTATGCTTATAAGCCTCTAAGGAACCAGGAGTTTATTGAATTTCTCAATATTCTCTTAAAAGGTATCAGCAAAATCACTGGATTTCTGAGAGCACAAACTGCAAAAGGCTGCTGTCCTAACACCACCTGCAAACTGCTGCAGAGCATGCTGGCTGCCTGCTACGGAAATTTACCCCCCTGCTCAGCAAGCATGCTGCAGAATTAATCCAGTCTCTCTCCATTTTAGCTCCCAAAATCTTGGTACATTTACTGAGCCTGGCATCCAAGAGAGGTTTTTTTTTCCATTTTATTAGCATTTGTGGAGAGACAGGTGAGATCTAATTTTAACGCCTTCAGTCTAATTTTTTTGCCATACTTGGGAATCTTGGCAGGGAGCCCAAAGATTCTATTAATTCGTAGGGGAGTACTGCTTTGATTAAATCCTTTAAAGCTAAGAAAATATATTTTTATTCTCTTATTAATTTAAAAGGCATATGTAATTACTAGATATATGTATGAATTAGGTTAATCAATCATTTTCAGATGCATGGCTTAGATAGTCATATCGGAAACTGGTTATTCAAAGAAGCGAATTTATGCATGTTCTTTATAAAAAGGTTTATTGCTGCTAAAAGCTGAATTTCTTAAATTTAATGATTGATTAGGATTTTGAGGGAGGCAGAATTTCTCACAGTTGCCTAAAAATGTGAGATAACTCTATCAGGTTGACTTAAAAAAATCACCATCTGGGAATCCTTGCATTCAGCTTAGGTACAATCTGCTTCCTGATGGCATGACTCGGGTTGGTAGGTTGAGGCGGCCAAAAGTGATAAAAAGCCATTAGAGGTGGGGTGGCAAGATGCTAAAAAGAAAAACACCTCATGGGACATTACGTCTTAATATTATTATCTGTCCTCTCAGACATCAAGAAATGATTAAAAAAATACAAATCCCTAATTTTGACTCTAAATACCTTAAGAACAATTAGTGTAGAAATAAAAAAAAAAAAAAATCAACTGCATGGTAGTAAATGTGTACACAGCCTATTTTATAAAAAAGTCACGGAGACATTTTGCTTCATAAAAAGATCTCTGGAAATCAAAGACTTATCTTTAATTGAATAAAAACTCCTTAAAAAAATCTCTTCTGATCCCCGAAAAACATGGCTATAGCAAAGATAGTTATGCGTGACGCACTTCCAAGTTATGCAAATCCTGAAGAGGAAATTATATTAATCCCCAGATTCTACGCATTCTTCACTAATCATTTCTTATGTACACTCAAAAACCAGAAAGAAACCAAATGTAACACTTTTTTTTTTTTTAAATGAGTCTAAAAATTCACAGATCTTCATGGAATAAATAATACAGGGAGATGCAACCAAAAGATGAAAGCCAATTTTAAAGTGAAAGTAAATTCACTGAATGGATGACATCATACCCCTGACCCTGGATTTTATACAACTACCACACACCAAAGTTATCACATCTGTTGTCTATGGTAGTTGCTCCCAGACATTTTCTAGCTGAGCCGCAATGACGGGTTCTCCTCCTACCTCAGTAGGTCACTGCCTCTGCCTTAACCCACCCACCCTGCTGCCATCTCACTGTCCCCCTGCCAAGGTACCTTTTCATGTTAGACAAAAATAGAGTTGTATATACTGCAACTGAGTAATAGATTAAATTCCTCTGCTTGGAACTGGAGCAAAGTCATCTTCTAAAACGGAAGTAGCCTGTGTTGGCTTTCTCTACCTCTGTGCCCCTCTAAACATTCATTGTCAAAGAACAGTGGTTTTGGAAACTGGAATAACCAGAATGAGCACATCTTAAGAGGTGGCACTATATATTATTTATGGACTGCACTGTAGTCATACTTGTGTCTAATTATTTGTGGCAAGATTGGGTAAGGAGATGTAACTCCCAAGAAGGGCTATAAAGGATCCAGGTTTAAAAATCATCACTCAGAAGTAAGTGAAGTTCATCGGCTACACATCTTTTATTTGTCTTAGGGGTAGACAAAATGACTGGCTGGTAAATCAGAAGCTACACATGCAGTAGTCTATTTCGGAGGTGACAAATATAGGGATTACTGTGACTAAGATGCTGAAAGAACAAGAAAGTAGTTTTCTGGCTAGACAAAACTTTGAAGAAAATAATTACTGTACTGAAAGTAAAATGATTGAAAGACACAATTAAATTTTGCATCACACATTTGAGGCTATAAAACTAGCTGCAGCAGCAGGCATGGAACATAAAGCTATGTAAGCAAAACCTACTCCTGAGTACATTTTAATTATTGTGATTAAACTTAAAGAACATAAAAGGTACTATGAGGGGACGTATCTATACTGCTGACATAGCTTATAGCAATACAGTACCAGACAACGGTGCTTTTCAAAGAATCTTCTTAACGGGAACAGAAAGTTAAATAACTAACTGAAACTTGAATTATTAGGTGTCCACAGACAAGTTGTTCATTAGTCTTAAAGCATGGCAGTTCTAATACAATGGTGTTGAGTTTCTGAGTTTCCGTAAATTTCTTCTTGGTTTTTTGTTTGTTTGTTTTCTGTGGTTTGGTTTTGGGTTTGGGTTTGGTTTTTTTCATTCTTTTTTTTAACGAGCATCAGTTTATAACTTAGAAATTAGGGTAGAGAGAAATAATTCAGAAAAATATAACAAGACACCATATTAGTTGATATTTAATCTAGAAGTCAGCAGGCATTTGCATAGAGGCAAAGATAGCATGTGGCTGGATTTTGAGTAGTATGCAGCAGTCGTGCTCCTGGGAATCACAGGATCATCAGAAGGTGGTGAGGCAGGTTAACTAGTGATACCTAACTTCTGGCCTCTGCTGAGCTGTGGACTCAGTGGGAGCTGCTGCTTCACATCTTGGCAAAATCCTGCTGATGAGTAGCCCCTCACTGCTTTAAGAGGCAGCACCTTCTGGAGCCCATTGAGTTTCTCCTAGTGGATTTAACTGGCAGTTGGGTACCATTTTAAATACAAGAGCTCAAAATAAATTAATCACGTACCAATTTCAAGCCAAATAGCATTTTGAGAATTTTGATGAATATTATCTTTGTTGATATGAAAAATTTCTATTTTGGCAAAATGAGTTTAATACACAAAGTGAAGTTCAATGGAGATAAAAATGGAATTTTCATCTGTATTACAAAAGTGAAAAGCTACCAATTTTGGTTAACAAATTCCTTGTTTTTAAGAACAGACTGTATCAAGGGTATACAGTATTGTAAACGGAACATACACAGGTTTGAGTTTGACCTACATTGCTGTTTTGACATAGGATACTATGGGGTCTCAATCCTGATTTTTAGTTCTCATAATATAGATGCTTTCTTGTTTACTTTGTAATTTTATTTCTCGTCTAGGAGGAAAGGAAAACATCAAGGCTTTAGCTTGAGGGACCACCAAGAGATATCCAAAGCCATAGTTTCACAAATACCAAATTAGTACAAAAGGGCATTGCTTGCTCCTGTCTACCTCCCTTCTGTCTACCATAAGCATTTGAACAGCCATATAGTGAATTGAATAGGAAAATTATCTAGGTTAAAGAGAACTTTTTTAATGAAAAACTTTTTTTGTTCTCACTGAGGCTTTAGTTCTCCAATCTAGTCTGTTGTAGGGCAACACAAATGGTTGTGCTAATCTAGGGGAAAGAGAAGGGCAAGGCTTCTTCTTTCACTTACATTGCCAGCTTATGGCAGTTAAATATGTTTGTGAAACTGTGGCCTAATTTAGACCTTCTACTTGACAATTAGTAAGGATGAGACACTTTCAGAGATGTCAGCTGTCAGAAGTGCTGCTGAAACAAAAATCACAGTGAGTCACCAGCACCAGATCTTACTCACCAAAGAGTTCTCAAGAATTTTATGGAGGGAAAAAGAAAGCCACAGATATATAAAATATACCCACTTAAATGAAACGATGATTGTATGATAACCAGCTTTATAAAAGTTATGGCTGTCAGTATTACTCATATTATATTCACATTGAGTCAGGAGATTCAAGATTAATGCATTACATTTCAAGGAAGGAAACTGGAATACTGGAAAATAATTTGATGTAAGTCTATAAAATAAGAGAATAATTTTGCATTGATAATATGCAAGGAATGACATTTTCTTCCTAAATCACTCAACTTCAGGAAAATTCACTTATTTGGTAAGATTTGACCCTAACTTCTCTCTTAAACCCCGAACATTAAAACTATCTAACAGCACTATAACAAATTCGTTTGAAAAACACTTTGACAAGGCTTTCCCAGAATGCCTTTCACAACTGCGTTGTGAAAGAACTGCTAAATTGACAGTGTATCCTAGCAGATTTCTCAAGCCACTTATAATATTCTTTAGTTATATTGGAATATAAATGTCCCCATGTTTTTAATCTGCTTTGAAAGGCCAGAACAATTCTGGAGATTCTAAAAGTATTAGGGGACAGCGCTGATAAAACCAATGAGGTGACCCAACTCCTCTCCTAGCTAAGAACAACTAAGTTTAGGAAAGGGTAGTGATATGGAATGCTAACTCAATCATGACATGTGTCAGTGTAATTGACAGTAATAGATCTAGATTATTTTACACAAATTTGCAGTAATCCCTTAATACATAAACTGATCAGATGCAGCCAGAAACTCTTGAGCATGCATGTTTTATAAATACAAAGAAAGCTGTGCAATTGCTTAATACCCCTTATGCTAAAGAATCCCCTCACTGAAATCAAGTTGAAAAATTTTCGTATTTTCAGTGGACTCATTGTTTTACTACATAATTTTTCTTAATGCTAAATTAAACAGTGGATTGCCTATAATACTACTCATAAACCAGTTCAGCTAATTCAGTTTTGACAGGCTGGAGCTGAAGTTACTGCCAAGCTTCATTTTGCACCTTTCCTTTAGTGTTTATCCCTACTCTGCCGACCTCCTTGTGAGCTTTCTGAACTGAGTTGCTTCTCCTCTTCCTTTCCATCTCTTCCCTTATTTCCCTCACCTCACACCCTGGTAAACAGTAAAGAGCAGAAAACTGTGATGGAGAAACCCCACCTCATCCACCACAGAGTTTGCCAGTTGCACAATAATATAACAATGTCTTCTTTCTACATTCTTTCACATTTATTCTAATTGCTACTGAAGTCTATTTGCTAATGATGTTACCTACCACCATTTGCTGGTGCTGTCATATGTGAAATAACTGCTACGCTGATCCAATTACTCTTCAGCTCCGCTGTTTGAACCATCTGCTGCAATAAATTGATTTCTGGTCTTCCTACTTGAAAGGCAACTCTTCTCTCTACAGACTGGAAATAGAGCAGGAAGGAGAAGGAAAAGAGATTGAGACTGTGTTATACTCTACTAGAGCTGCCTTAAAGTCAGAAGGGAAAAGAACCTGTATCTAGAGGAACAGGTGTGGGCTCTTAGATGTGGCATTAAAGGTAAATGTATTGACCCCTTCATATCAAATGGGTGCCTACATGAATTTTGAAACTGTTAAAATTTTTTTCAACTGTTACATGCATCTCAAAAATTCAGTAATTCTTTACCTGTGAAGAGGAGCAGTAGTAGAATTGAGGAAGATAGAGAACTTATATTAAATAATTTAATCAATTGTTTGGTTCAATCACAGTTGGCCTTCTAATACATCTTTTCACTGGACTGGATGTCCTAACACCAAAACCTGGGGACTAAGAAAGAATTTGGGCATCTGAAATAGGGTTTGAGATGCAGCATGCTATGGTATACCAACTCTCACTTTCTCCAAAAACAGACTACTCGTTGAGCATTTGAACAAAAAGTGCTATACCTTGTTTGAATTCCTTGTTCAACCAAAGAGACGTGCATTTCAAATGCATCTCACCTACACAAACAGAAACTTAAAGCAGAAGTCTATAAAAGAAAATTCATACTGAGAATGACACGTTTCAGATTAAACTGTTACATAGGACCCTGATGATGGCTTTTGTTTTTTAGTTTTGGGTGTTAAAATACTTTAAAATATTTCCTTTACTAGTCTTTTGAACCTTACATGACCTATGCACATCTGCTGCCCTTGCCTCTATAGATAAAGCACTTCCATAAAAGTGAGTAGGAATTTCTGAATTCTTTACTTTTAAACTTTGTTATATGAGTAGACCTGAGCCTCATGAGAAGTTTTAATATTCACTTGTGTTCAAGCATCTCCATTTCTCCTGGGCTTTAATCAGATGGTTGTCCTCTGAAAAATTCTACTACTCTGATGGAAGGGAGAGAAATAAGAAGTCAACAGATTGTATTTTAACATTTTTCCAGTCTTTACTTTTTTCCTTTTTAGCAAAAAAAAAAAGTTTTTACATATTCTTTCTCTAGATTTGTTATGAATGCACAGACATCAGGTCCTCAAAAATATCTCAATATAGTTGCTATCTCAGAGATCCCTAACTAATCAAACCTTAGACCTGGCTTCCCAGGCTTCAGGGGAATCTTTTTTAAACATTCAGACATTTCCAGTACATATGAAATCACTGTCAACGATAAAAGGTAAAAGTCAGGAAACTAGGCAAGACAGTAGAACCAGGCTGTATGCATAATCCAGTATCTAATGCAATGACAACGCACAAATTGTCTTAGCCTTGACCATCATAGACAGTTGGTACAAGCCCACATACTTTAATATTAAAGAAACATTATCAAAATAAATATTAGCAAAATTAGAATAATTTCTAAAAGCAATAAACACCTCTTTCCAGTATGTGGCACATAATTCTATCCCCTGAAAAGTTACTGGTAAAGATTTTTAAAAGAGCCATTGATAAAAAAAATAAAATACCTTATCTAAGAAATCTTACTTTTGAAAGAGTCTTAATCATCAGTTGTTGAAAGAGTAACAGTGACAACTGTAGATGTTAGAAAAAGCACAGTACAGCTTCTGTACACTTTAACTGTCTATTTATTTTAGTAAGAGGCAGTTCTAAAATACTGCCTTGGAAAGATGGGCCTCATGTACTTGAAGTAATTGCTTTCATTTCTCCTCTTGTATTGTCAGAGAATTTACAATAAATCAAGAAAGTACACTGAAATCAAGCTATTAGAGATGCTATATTTTATGCAGCAAACCTATGGATTTTAATGATTTATAATCTTGCAGAAATCCACATTTTATATACAAGAACAGGAAGTCTTAATACAAGAAAAGCTTTAAAGTGTTTTTTTTTTTTTTGTGTTCTACAGTAATGTTGGTAAGCTAAAACCAATAAATTCTCCCAATATTTGGCAGTTGTCAATGAAATTTGTTTTTAAATTTCTATTAGTTACTCACAGCATAGGTATAGTATTATTGTTAATTAATCTGGGTTATCATGCCAATGACATGGCAATCTAACCTTGGTAGTCCAGGTGGAGGCTAATTTACTCTTAACTAATTGCCAATGGACTTGATAGCAGTTAGAAGGGCTTATTTACATTCTTTTCATACAGAAAGATCCACTAAATATCATTAATGCTTGTCCTATTTCACTAAAATGATGCCATTTCCAATAGCTGGCTTTTCCAATATGCCAACTGTCTTCCAACAATTCCAACTACGAACAGAAAAAGCAGTATCTTTATATGCTATAAACATTAATCATCACACATAATCTTAAACAAATGAATTATAGTGACTTATGCTTAACCTTAGGTGCAGAAAAAAATGCCACAAAAAGGTTTTTGAGATTAACTTTCTGTAATTAGAGAAGCATTTATATTCATTATTGGACTCTGAAATCCTTCCTGTCCATTCCTCTATGTGCATGACTTCCTTCCAGTGCCTTCAACCCCAGGGGTTATACAATACAATATTATTATTATTGTTACACTTTTATATATAAATAATGTTTCAGAGACTTGGCTCTTGGATAGACATCTAATGAGATCCTCTTAAATTTAGTTTTTAAAGTCTTCTCCCAGCATGATTTGCCTTGAGATTATAAATCTTACTTATCTTTAGTGAAATAATAATGCTAAATCTGTAACCTCTTTTTTATGTTTTACATCAAAGATGAGGAGTAATGGCATACGTTGCCAGTCTTTGTCTGGCAAAGCCATCTTGAGAAAAATTAACGTCCTTCCCCAATATTGTACTTTTGGAGGCATGTCTTGTACTCTTCCTTAGACAAGGCAGTAAGGAAGTGAGCCTTTTACCATAAGGTAAAGACTAAGAGTAATTTTATTTAGACTAGAGAGCTAGAAAAGAGAAAGTAGAAATATTTCTCTTTTAGAAAATCCGTAGCTGGAAAACAGTTAAGTCAGTATGGATTTGATTTAAATTCTACGGAAAGCTGTTGTACAAGACCCACTGTTTTCAGTAGTTTTCAATCTCGATCTAATGTTTGAAGTGGATATACTGAGCAATTAGGGGGTTTTTTTTAGGTATAATCAAAAACATACGGCCACTGCTGCCGACATGGCATACTATGGACACTACTTACCTGTTCTTCCTTGAGACTTCCACAAATATACTTCCATAAGAACAATGGCGAAAATGGGAGTCAGAGCCTGTGGACTAAATGCAGCTCTGAAGAATGGTTTGGGGTTTTTGGTTGTTTTTTTTTTTACACTGTCTATATGGGGGAATACTGAGGAAACCTTTCAGATTCAGTTCCTTTGACTTAACAGCCCAGATATTTTTAAAAGTGAAGAAATTGCACAAGAGAGTGTTTTTTGGACAGTAACTTATTGACAAGGCTAGGAAGGGCTGCAAACTCAACATTTCCCTGTCCTTCAGAAGGGAAAAAACTTTTTATTTTACTTCATCATATATTTTTAAAAGGAGTTCATTCACACCACTTCAGTCTGAATTGTCATGTGAAATCTTCACGTCATGCAAAGGAATTGATAGTGGAACAGGGAAGAGAAACTGGAGTGTGAGTAGGTACCAAGTAATATGGAAAAGTTGAGCCTGCATACCCTCCTATTACACCTTTTCCCCTATTCTTTTTCTTAAAATTGAGGAGATTTTTACACTCTAAAATGATTAAATAAGTTTATATAATAATAGACATGAATCAATACATTACATACACATAGATACGTTCTGGATATTAATAGATGTGTAAAGTATTTTTTGATCCTAGGTTTTAGTATGAAGTTTTCTCTCTGATCACAGAAGCAAAACAAATTCACTTGTGCCAAGACAACCATTTCTAATCATACTCTGCTGCAGATTTTTCTCACTGGCATATTCTTTGGTACAATCTTGTAGTTTTAGAGTGCATCAACTCCCAAGTAACTTCTGCAAAGGATTTTATATTAATAACCTTTCAGTAATATCTGCACTGTAATTTCCTTTCCTGTCATCAGTTCTTCTACGTACCTTTTGAAATTTCCTGTGTTTGAAGCTCTCCTTGTATGGGGTAGAATTCAATTGTGAAATAAAGGTTTTAATCCTAAAATACAAGTAGAAAAATCATGTTAACATTTTATTATGTTTTTTCCATATCTGCCATTGGTTACTATCCTTTCAACACAAACATACTTCCTTGTTCTTTTAATTTTCATACAAAAGTAACAAAATTCTAAGAGATTGTTGCAACATGGCAGATAAATGAAATTTCAAGTAAATGCTTTTGAAATAAATGAGAAAGCAAGAGCAGTAAAGCTGGTGAGTTCACAGTGCTCTTGAGCATCACTCCCAAAATAGTTTTTTTTTTTCTTGGACGTACATGCAGCTCCAGATGGAGGCTATCAGGAGCCTGCATTTATCTGCCCACCTATTCATCACCACATAAACCACATTCAATTTCCAATCTCATACAGTTAGAGCATGAGCAGCTGGTTTCCATCTATATAAATAAATATACTAGTATTTGCAGCAATGCTGCATGAACCTTCATACATCACATTTGACAGCCATCAAGAAGTTAAGACAAGAGAAAGGTTACAGGGATTCACAACGTGTATTATTGGAGAGAGTATTTTAACTTTTTGCCTGCCTGAGACCACGAACATGATCGTCGCTGGCATAGTCCAGTTTGCCTTATGTGGTGGATGCAGATGCAGTATTTACTAAATATTATATACAGATATTAATGCAAGTATTGCTGCAGAATATGGGCATAAAGCTACTGTATAGTTTGGCAATCAAAAGGTACCACATGACAGGGGTTGCTATGGTATCTGCAAGCATGACATTTTTATAAAGCAATACTGCAAATAGCAATACAGCATGACCATTTTTGAACTTGAATGTTACAGATATTTACTACTTTAAAAATGAAAACAGCTTATTACATTCTGTTTCAGATACACATTTTCTGAAAAATACATTGTGGGTTTTTTTAATCAGCTGTCAGATTCTACAAAAATTATCATCAGGATTGCTGTTAAAGTAACATGGTTTTAAGACAATAGAAAATGCAAGTGCAGAGCATGTCTGGCACTGCTATTTTTGATTGTTATAAATTGTTTATGAGGTGTCATTCCTTATTTTCATCAAAAGCTTTTCTTGCAGCAGAGATCATGTGTGCTTCAGCATGCAATTTTCCCTCTCCAGAGGGATGAGAATGTGCCGCAGTTTACTTTGCTTGGGTTACACTGCAGTATGATTTTTTTTTTTTTTTTAAGGCAAGCACTAGGATATGTCTGTTTCACTGTGCAACAGCTCCCACTGATCAGCAAGAAAAAATGAAATATGTTAAGTAACAGAGACTGCATGCTGTATCACATAGACAAAACCTATCTGTGCTCAGAGAATAAGACGGGTACCATCCCCCACTGAAAATGATGTTGCTAATGCAGAGGTTTGTAAGCCATTAAATATTCCTACACTGCAGATATTTCAGATTATTTCTCCTAATGCACTGTAAAGCTAGATAAGCCTTTCTGATTATATACTATAGAATGAGTATCATAAGAATTTTCTACGTCCAAAAAAACCATTGCATTTTTAATAATACTTCATGTTATTTATGACTGTTTGCCATGAAAATGAGACAGATAGTTTCATATGTGATTCTTTTAGAAGGTTGGGGCTGTTTCATAGGTGCACCATGGAATTAAATGAATAATGTCTATTAATAAAAGTAAAGCTAAAGCTACCTGTGGAATTCCCCCGTGCATCAACACCCTTCAGCTATATTTTAGTAAGCTCAGATAAGTGTGGCAGTTCTTAACCAAGGTGATGTCAGCTCTGAATACAGGACTACATGCCCTACAGGTTACAGAACCTAAATCCAAAAACTGCTGGTCCAGTCACGAAAGTATTACCAACAAAGCTATCTTTACACAACAAGCCAAATTATCATGTCGTAGCTTCATTAGTTCACTAGAACAAAACAAGTATAAAATTTATAAATTCTCTAGAAAGCTATAAGCTATCCCCTGTGCCTGTGATTGCAATTTGTATTTCTTGATTCTTTCTGTGGCTGAAGACACCAGGCACAGTACCATGATCATCTGGCAGGTGTTTGTGCCCTCTACTGGATGCAGTCAGGCTTAGCTATTTATTAGAAATCCTATGCTGCTAACAGCTGGAGAAGAGATGCTCTTGTACTGAATCTGATTTATTTATGGTACTCAACAACATACGTTTCTGCTTAAAAATAATACAAACAACCCCCCAAACATATTTCAGGCCTCTCTACAAAAAAAGCGAATGAGCAATATCCTGTCTCTTCCCCCTGCCACCTTTCCCTTTTATATTTTTACAATACAAGTAATTTTGTATGCTGGATGCAGGAGTAGTCTTGTCCTTAGAAGTGAAACAGTTTTGTTATGGAGTTGAGCAAGGCCAAGATTTTTAAAAAACTGAACTTTTCCCCTTGTATGTCCTAATATAGTTGTTGGTTGTTTTTCTTGGGGGAGGGGGCGTTGATGGCACCTTTATAAAATAAAATATACTTACATTCCTGGGTGGGTAAGAGAGAGTAAAGAAAGCTCGTTTCTGAGAAAAACTTTAAGCGAGCCTTTCTTATTAATTTTTCATTCTCTGTGGACTAGGACAGTAAGAGAGTGCAGCATTCTCCTGTTCTAGGAATTTTGCTTAATGCTTTGCATACTGATATATGACTGACCCATTACGCTGAGACATCTGTCTTATATCAACATTAAAACATGAATATATTTTATACCTGCAGTTTAAGGAGGAAGACTGCAAGTCAACTGTGTCTTCCATAAAGGCAAATAACTTCCAGGTAAACTGGAATAATTTCAAAGAAATATAAAAGGGTACAAGTTTATTCAAATATATACACTTGAAATCTGTAAATATATTACTCTTTTTGCAAAGGACCAAAAAGTTTAAAATTTGAGTCAACAAAAATGGAGAGTGACTTCAGTTGGATTATGGTTTCAATAAACATAACTTTAACAATGATAGAAATTTTATAGGGTAAAATGATTTTATAAATGACCTCATATACTTCTGCACACTACCAAATCTGTAGAAAAATTATTACATACACATTTCATGCTTATTCCACATAGAATTTTTAAGTTAACTATGTACCTATCCAGCACTGACTTAAAACAATTTTGTTCTTTAAACAGCAATTCAAGAGCATGACCAAGATTTTTTAAAGCATTTACATTATTGCTTTGTGTAATTATTGTTACACACTAATATATTAAAACAGCAACTCTTCTGGATAAAAAAAAAAAAAGAACTTTTAATTCAGATCAGATACAGCTACTAAAAACATACTCATTGTCCTTCAAAGCACAGCATACTTGAGGTTTTTTTCCTGTTAGCTATATTGGCCCAAGTATACAGCAGCTACTCTTCACAACAGGAGAATGGAAAAAAAATGCATTAATTACTCCATGCACAGGTCCACCTGCCCACACCCTGCCCCATATCCTGCCACCTGTATGCAGTAACCTCTTGCTAGGGACCATGCCTGTTAGACTTTGTAAAGGCATCAGTTGCATGAAGACAGCTGTGGGGTGGCCATTAACATCTCTAACAGGTCTTTTTCCTTTCTCTTGGCAAGCATGGGTTTCTCAAGGGGAATGGGATTAAAGTGACTCTGTTATCCTCCTGTGGGGCTATTTCGGTGACAGATCCCAGACCACCCACCCCAGGGTGAGCAGTGTCTGCTGGATCCACTGCTCAGCAAGAATGTGGAGACAGCCTCCATTGGACTTGGCCACCACAGGACACCACTGGGGCTCTTCCTGGGCAACTCGTAAAAATCTGACAGAAAACCACATAGTTGGAATGCAATTCTCTGAATTCTAGAAAAACGTCTCTGATCAGGACAACAGAAGCATTTCATTTCATCTAGATGGTGACAAGTTGATATTGATCTAAGCTATAGAATCATAGAATCATTAAGGTTGGAAAAGACCTCTAAGATCATCGAGTCCAACCGTCGACCCA